>NW_026262998.1:862500-1162500 GCF_947179515.1 Apodemus sylvaticus
CTGCCTCTGCTTCCCAAGTGCTGGGATTACAGGCGTGCTGATTTTAACAGAGGGATAATACAGTCTTTCTTTGGTTTGTAACTAAAGACTCAGTTCCCATGTGACATGTTATTTCCCATGACATCAACAGGACATTATCTGAATTTCTCTTGCATCCTGCAGAACCGTTCTCATCCCCAGTGATGTTACCAGTGTTATAGCAACAACAGCTCCTAAGATTTTCAAACAGTTCTTTATGGATACATCCATATACATGTGCAGAAGCATGTGTCTACCTAGAAGAAAAAAATGGGGATGTAGAGGGTTGAGCATGAGGTAGAAGTAAGCTTGTGTTCTATTTCAGTAAAACAAACAAGTAAGGAGTGGCCCTGGTGTCTGCACAATGGTGGGTAAGCAGGAATATGGATCTTCCTGAAGGAGGTGCCCTTGAGCTGGGCAATACAATGAGTCTCAGTAATTTTAGCCTATCGGAATAAAAAATAATTCACTGCTTATCAGAATTTCAAAAATTAAGTATTGAAGAATATTACATTTTGCATTCTTCAAAACAGAGGTTGACTAGTCCAAAGCTATTGTTCTTGAATTTTACATTTTCTTCACTAGGTGCAGTGAAATGTGGGGGATTTAACTTAGGTATAAAGGCAAGTATTCAGTGGTTTTTTTAGTGCATTCCCCTAGGCTACCATTATCCGTAAACTTAAAAAAAGGGAAAGATGAAATGAAGCTGAATTATAAACATTCCTGAGTTCCTTATGTATTTTGGATAATAGCCCTGTTTCAAACAGAGTTTGTCAAGAACTTTTCCTAATTTATAGACTTCATTTTTATATTATTAACTTTATCAATTGCCTTACAGGAACCTTGTAATTTCATGAAGTTCAATTTATCAATTGCTGATTTTACTAGCTTAGATATTTTGCATCTACTCAGAAAAATGACTCTTGCAGAAATATCAACACAATTTGTTGATATTTCCTACTTTCTCATTTATGAGTTTCTGATTATATTTTAAGGTCATTGATTCTGTTGGATGTAACTTTTGTGCAGTGTAATAAATATGATATATTTTCATTCTCCTACATATGAACACTCTAATGAGGATTTTTCTTGTGTCAGTTGAATGACTGAATATTTTATCAAAGTTTACATGTCCGTAGATATGCTTATATTTGGGATTTTTTTTTAATTCCATTTATCGACCAGTATATTTCTGTACAAATGCCAGGCAGTTATTATCATTAATTTATGGTAGAACTGCTAGAGGTACGTGAAGGCAATTTCTCACAAAAATCTTTGATTATTTTGCATTCTTTTAGCTATCCTAAATTTTGGTCCATTTGTTGTTGAGAATTGTTATTTTAAGATTTATAAAAAGTGTTTTGAATTTTCATGGAAATTTTCTTAAATCTGTAGATTCCTTTGGGAAAACATCTATTTTCACGATGTTAATCCTAATATTCATTTACATCTTTTGTAGTTTTTTTTTTTTTTTCTTCTTCTTCAGGAACTTGTATTTCTTCTCCTACAGATCTTACACTTACTTGTTTTAACTCTGCCAGGATATTTGAAATTATTTGTGGATATTGTTAGTGTGCTGTTTGCCTAATTTCCATCTCAGAAAGTATTTAATTTGTATAATGAATGACAACAAATTTCTTAGTTAATCAGTTCCTTAGTCTACTTTTACGTCTCCATTGGTTCTAGACATTTTCAGTTAGGTCTTTGCTTGTTAAACTTCTTGAATCCTGTGAGTTGTGTAGGTTTTCTGTACTTTTTAGACTAATAATACATATTACTGAGTACATTCCATGCATGTCCTTTTGGGTTGGAGCAACTTCCCTGAGGATATTTTTTTCTAGTTACCTCCATGTGTCTGCAACACGCATTATATCCTCAATCTTTATACCTTACTGGTATTCCATGTGGTAAATGAACATTTTCTGTATCCATTCTTCCATTATGGAACATCTGGCTTGCTTCCAGGTTCTACAATCACAAATGAGGTCATTATGACCATAAATCTATGTTTTCCTGATTTATGTTGGGCCAACTTGGGCATACATGCCCAAGAATGTTATACATTTGTCTTCATTAGCCATTAGGAAAATGCAAATCAAAACAACCCTGAATTTTCACCTTACACCAGTCAGAATGGCTAAGATTAAAAATTCAGGAGACAGCAGGTGTTGGAGAGGATGTGGAGAAAGAGGAACACTCCTCCACTGCTGGTGGGGTTGCAAATTGGTACAACCACTCTGGAAATCAGTCTGGCGGTTCCTCCGAAAACTGGGCACCTCACTTCCAGAAGATCCTGCCATACCACTCCTGGGCATATACCCAGAGGATTCCCCACCAGGTAATAAGGATACATGCTCTACTATTTTCAAGCAGCCCTATTTATAATTGCCAGATGCTGGAAAGAACCCAGGTATCTCTCAACAGAAGAGTGGAGGCAAAAAATGTGGTATATCTACACAATGGAGTACTATTCAGCCATTAGAAACAATGAATTCATGAAATTCTTAGGCAAATGGACGGAGCTAGAGAACATTATACTAAGTGAGGTAACCCAGATTCAAAAGGTGACTCATGGTATGCACTCACTAATAAGTGGATATTAACCTAGAAACCTGGAATACCCAAAACATAATCCACACATCAAATGAGGTACAAGAAGAAAGGAGGAGTGGCCCCTTGTTCTGGAAAGACTCAGTGAAGCAGTATTCGGCAAAACCAGAACGGGGAAGTGGGAAGGGGTGGGTGGGAGGACAGGGGAAGAGAAGGGGGCTTATGGGACTCTCGGGGAGTGGGGTGCTAGAAAAGGGGAAATCATTTGAAATGTAAATAAAAAATATATCGAATAAAAAAAAAGAAACGAGTGTAAAATCAATAATGTTTTAATAATGTCTTCTTATATATTATGGTAGGATCATGAGTGGCATGAGATAAAATTAAATTAAGCTAACTAAAAAAAAAAAAAAAAAAAAAAAAAGTGGCCAAGAATTAGGAGTCATTAGTTATCCCAATGTGTCCTCTATAAACATATGCAACCTGGTGTTTGAATCACTCCATAAAAATAAAAGTCTGTCAAACCTCAGCTGTCACAGTGTGACTATTAAATAATTGATTATTATGCACTGTCTACTAAATGGTAGTCAACACTCAGTAGTCAATTGCAATGCCACTGACAGTGACATACATTGTTACCATTATAATCATTGGTATATTACAATTTCTAAACATTCAAAAGATGAACTCTCAACCATAATCACATTGTGGACATCGGAAAGTGACAATATTTCAGTGAACAGGCCACACTGAAAACAAAACACAGTTTTCAGACCACATTATACCACAGAAAATGACCACCACACAGGGAAAATCACACTGCGACCAGTACACAGTGACTTATCACAAAGTGTCCATCACTCAGTGGATATCAATTGGTGGTTATCATATAGTCTTCATATATGATTGCTATCATACAGTGACTAGAAAAGAAACCATTAACAGTTTTCATAATATCAGGTAAACATTAACTGGGTATTCTACAAAGAGATCATGACACATTGGCAATGATGTAGTGTTTATCCAACAAAGGATATCACATTGTGTCCATAACATTATGGTTATTGATACCACATAGTTCCCATTACACTAGCATCACAATATTGTGATCAACACATTTTTAAATCACCAATTTACTGTTTTACATAAACCATCACATTCTCTCCATCACAGATTGTATATGATACAGTGATGATTACACAATCAGTAATGCATAATTTGCTATTGTAATGTGTCAATTGTAGAGTTTGTCACTACCCAATGAACATCAATTGTGTCCTTCGTAGGTTGGTCATAAAATGGTATTCAATGTTTACTTCATACTAAATCAGATTGGTCATCACACATATACTATGATATAATAATTATCACATAAAGCCATCACACTAGTGAATCACTCAGTGTTTATTTCATTTTTGCAATAACAATATTGTCATTCACTCAGTGGTCATCTCTCAAGAAATCACACCGTGGTCATTACACTGTTACTTTAGTAAACAGATATGAGCTGTTGAACTAAAGACTAGATATGATCTTTTGTACATACAGTAATATTACAATCCATCCCAGAAAACACACACACACACACAAATATAGATATATATATTTGATATATATAGTTTAATATAAATATATATCAAAATAATTTTTAAACACTAGTCATCAATTCAATAGATAATCTCAGAAATTTCTCTTTGAGATTTTGAAATATACAGCTTATTCTCTGGGTTTCTAATTCATAACATATCATAGATATGTTTATGAATTTCTTGAACATTTTCAATTGTTAATTTGCTTGAAATATATTCACAAGACTTCCAATGATCTTCCATTATCATGAATTGAAATTAATTTCTTAAACCAGGCAATGGTGGTGCACACCTGTAATCCAAGCAGTCTAGGAGGCACAGGCAGGAGACTTCTGAGTTCGAGGACAGGCTGATCTACAGACTTAGATCCAGGACAACTAGGGCAATACAGAGAAACCCTTTCTCCAAGAAAAAGAACGAACAAACAAATAAACAAACACAAAGAAAGAAATTAAGATCTTCTGCCTAATTTATCTTGAGTTATCTTGAAGGTAAATTATATTCTATTGTTAACAGTCTTGGAAATGACAGTTCATTAAGACAGGCAAGATTGTAGAGAGCATTAGATTGAAAACTTTTCTGTGAAATTTTGCTTTTTGTATTAATCATGGTTAATGCACACATGAACTTTTGACGTTAGTGGAGTAACTATTGAATTCATAGTTAACAATAAGAGCTGCTCTAAAGCTTTATGTATTTTGAAATAAGAATCATTTGTAGGAATGTAGTGAGCGGAAGAAATCCCATAGTTTGCTGGATGACAGTATTCTTATAGTTACAGAGGCAGCATGAATTTAAATCAGTGGTGTCCAGGGCATCTAAAACTACACTGAAATATCTTAAGACATTTGAAAGTAAGTGTGTGTGTATATATATATTTAAATTCATGATTATATATAAACATATTTTAAATAAATGATAACTTAAATAACTAATTATAAATGATTACATGATGTTACAAAGAAGAGGTGATAAAATATCTGTAGGAGTTAAGAAGAATGTCACATTAATCTGATTTGAATATATTGAATATATGTATGAGAGTGAATGATTTTAAATTTTACAATTTGCAATTAGTAAAAAAAATATTTGACAACATAAATTGACTAAAGTTTGTTTAAATGTTATAGAAGGCTTTGTTTATTTTCTTATAATCACTAAAAAAAAAATAAAAAATGTGAACCTAATTACATACAGAATTTTCCCTACTGCTTTATCTTCATTAGCTTCTAAGTAAATCTTACTAAAATTTGAGAAATTTTGAAAATAAAAATACAATAAAAACTGTAAGGCAATTTTACATTGTCTTCCACAACACATATAGTCGTTAATATGTCTGACTTTCATCATGTGAAATTAAAAAAAAATGTTCACCTTGCAAAACTCATTTCTATTCTATAAACTTTGAAGTCACAGAAGATATTTTCAAAATGTATAAAAAGGTTGAATATACCAGTCATTTTAGGTAGGATACTATTCAATTATATAATTGTATTTTTTTAAAACGTAGATGATTTATTATATTTAAGAAGTTAAACTCCTTTCAATTCTCCAAAAACTAGTGACAGAGTAAAAGGAAGTAGATCTGTTTGAAAATGTTTTTTATACATTATGGGTCACTGCTCCACTCACAAACACTTCACTCATATAGCAGCATTGTAGATCAGTAGAGTCAGAATTACAAACAAGAATCATCAGTGGTAGTACAACCTAGAAGATACTGCTAGGAATCAGCCTCAGTACAGGTTAGCATGAGGAATTAGGAAGAACACGAAGAGATATTCTCAGCTGAGCTTCCCTATGCAAAGTGAAGATCAATGAAGATATTAAACCTGTAATCTCCTGTCTTCTATATGAGCAATCCTATCTAAAATTTAGTGAGTAACCTTTGAAGCCTTTTTATTCTATCTTTGAATATCAACAGTATTCCACAGGTTTTGCAGCAACACAGGTCTTAACACAGCATGTGACCCTGATCAATATGACATTGCTGCCACTCACTATAGGCTGAAACAAAAATAAATGTGACACATGAGAAGAAATATTTTCATGTATTTCTGATTATGATTTCCCTACAAATGCATGTCATCTGTTTAATGTACGGTGGAAAAATGAATACATGTTATAAGCGAAGAATCCTCTATTACCTTCTTCCAGTAACCTAACATCACTTCCCCTCTGTATCTTCATGTGTCTCACCAAACACATTAACCATCCATTCCAACCGATATTCTAAAGAACATTGAGTTTTCAACTGAACATTTAAAAAATATCCATGTTCTATAGTACGAGTTAGCATGTTCCCTTTTCATCATCCCATTTTTCTTCTTCACAGAGTTCTAACTGAATGAAAAGATTAGCATCAAAATTCACTAGGAGTGGAAACATGATCGGTTCTGCAATTTTACTTACATATATTGAAAGCACCCAATGAAATTATTTGAAATAATTTCTGAAACTGCTGCACATAATACATGTTATGCAACTTTTTATAGAATTAAACAAAATTGAAGATTACAATTTATTACACTCATATTTTGTACAACTGAACAAAAGCTGCATGTGAAATTTTCCAAAACACTAAATTGTTTTCTAGACATATATGCATATTAAATTATTTAAAGGGAATTAACAGTGCTAGTGAGTAAACAATAATTTCATAAAATTAAAATTTGATCTCATATCACAAAGAAAATGTAGTTTATGAAATATGACAAATATGTACAAAACAATATGAAACTACTGAAAAAAGTGAGTCAAAGATCTCCAACACTCATTTACTTAAAAGTATATCTTACACAAACATGTTCAATATCCGCAGCACTACAACCTTAACCTGGGGCAGCAGTTATATGGTGCCTCAAAATATATTTGTGAAGCAGAATCTAAATACCTAATAGATAGTGATAGAGTTGCTGTGTTCATTTCTATTCCCATTATGGTCATGGATCACAGTATGGATAAACAGACTCTGCAATTAGAATACTTTTAAGTAAGTCTCTGTTTGTTTGACCATTAATCATTGACAGTGATGATTTGCCATCCTGTAATTTTGATTTTCCAGTTAATCTTTCATAAAATCAATGATTAAATATGTTTAACAACCTGTACATTATGATAAAAGTCATATGAGGATTAGTATATGAGGGCATATGTATCATATGAGTATTAATATGATGAAAGTGATGACATAATGTACAAATTTAAATATATTATAGCTCAGCATTTTGACTAATTTTATATCCATTTTACTTTTTAATTTCTATATTCTTTGTTTACATTTCAAATGATTTTTCCATTTCCTTGTTCCCTCCTCCTGATAAGTCCCATAATCACCTTCCCCTCCACCCATTCCCCAGTCACCCAACTCCTTTCCTGTGTCCTGGAATTCCCATACAATGCTGCGTCAAGCATTTCCAGGACCAGGACCCTTTCATTCCTTCTTCTTGGGAAGCACATATGTTTATGGTGTCTTTAGTATTCAGAGCTTCTGGGCTAGTAGCGATTTATCAGTGATTATATACCATGTGTATTCTTTTGTGATTGGGTTACTCACTTAGGATGATATTTTCCAGCTCCAAACATTTGCCTAAAAGTGTCATGAATCCATTGTTTTTAATTGCTGAGTAGTACTCCATCATGTAAATATACCACATTTTCTGTATCCATTCTTCTATTGATGGACATCTGCTTTCTTTCCAGCTTCTGAGAATTTCTAATATAAACAGGGGGATGTCTATTTGTTTGGTGATTGCTATCCTCCAATTGAAAATTCAGAAATATATGATTGAGAGATATGAGAATGAAATGCAAGTATGCTACAGTTTTTCTATTTCATTAGGAACTTAAAATGATACAGCATATATACATATATTCGTGATGCATCCTGAAATTTTGCTTTTATTTAGCTTAACTATTTTTCCTAGATGTACAAATATCCTTTCTTATTTAGTTAATAGATCATCATATGAAGGATTTGTGACTTTATAAAGAGTAAAAAACATTTGAAGTGTTTCAAAATGCTTCTTCATGAATCACACTGCATATTCCAATCTGTGTAAAAGATAAATGTGATACACACTCGTATTTTTATTTATATGGAAGACGAGAGACTGTGTCCTTTTACTTTCAAATTTCAGGAAACAACCACTTAATAGAAGTTGGAAAATAATACTGGTACTTCAGTGTACAAAACTGGCACAAACACATTTCATTTGGTATAACAAATCACAGGGAATGCTTCAAGATTACATTACTCTAAATTTTAACGTTCATATCTATTGCAATCCTAATGTTGAATCTACTCTAATAGTAAAACCTCAAAATAAATTATTAGTGGCTAAACCATAAATATATCTGTGTAGAATTTGAATTGTAATTTCCAAAATTTTAAATTATAACTCTATTACAACAGATAAAGAGAAGTTTGGCCTCTATTAAAACATTGTCTTATATAATAAATAAATCAAAACTGAATAATTATTTGAATTGAATGACTTGATTTCAATTTCCAATATTTATAAGTTGTCACAATAAACAATGTAAATAACTGTACAAATTAATAACGTATCACTGCAATACTGAGATTAAAGGCATGTCAGATAGCATGTGTCATGGATTTGGAAAATCAAGGTTCACTATAAAAATCTCAATTTTACAAAATTAGGAATTTATAAGACTCATGTAGAAAATAATTTCCTTTTATGCTTCTCAGGAATGTATAATAAAACTATGTAAATCAGTACCATTTGACAATGCACATTACTAGATTTTATACAAATAACGGGCAGGGTAGTTGTGGCACAAGCCTTTAATTTCAGCACTTGGGAGGCAGAGGAAGGTGGATTTCTGTGTTCAAGGCAAGTCTGGTCTAAAGAGTGTTTTTCAGAACACAAGAGCTACACAGAGAAACCCTGTCTCCAAAAACAAACAAATAAACAAACAGACAGACAATAAACCACCAAAAAAAAAGAAAGAAAGAAAGAAAGAAAACAGAAAAATGAGACTGCGAGAAATTTTGTCTTTCCAGAAAGAACTTGCTTATATATTGGATATAATAAAACAAAACAAATATCGAGGGATCTCTGTAATAAATATTTCTCTATGATTTTAAGTGAAGATTGTTAAAATGACATACAAACAAACAAACAAATAAAAACAAAAAAACACCAAAATGACACCAGAGAAATTTTGTCTTTCCAGAAAGGACTTGCTCATACATACCTTATAATAAAAAAATATTGATGGATGTCTGTCCTAAATACGTCTCTATTATTTTTTGTTAAGATTGTTAAAAGGATTCAAAATGTAAAGAAACATGAAGGGAAGAAATTATTGATTGATAAATAATTAATAATAACAAAAAGATATCTTTACATGAGACAAGGCTAATGAATGCCTTTAAAACTTTTGCAGTATGAACTCATCTTAATTATTGCATATTTGTCTTGGCAAAATAAGAAATGAGAATGATTTAAAATTAGTTAATATATAAATATCATAGATGGAAAATTGGAATGTGACATGTATGAGGAGGCAAGTTCATTGTAAAATTTTAAAACAAGTAGCTGTCAAATATACCACTGTAGAGTTTCTGAGAGAAATTTGACATTCTCTACAGCAAAATGAAATGAGATTATATATGATGAAAACATGATACCTCAAATTTAATAAAAAAGAAAATGGAGAGTCTTAATCGCATAGGCAAGGGGGAAACTTCCTTTAGTAGAACACCTATCGCTCAGGTAAGATCAGCATCAGATAAATGAGAGTAAAAGAACCTTAAATGCTTTTATAAGGCTAGTTACCATGTCCATACTACACAGAAGCCACGTATAGATTTTGAAAACATCTTCACTAAATATACATTTGATAGTTGGCTAATATCTAAAATCTTTACATATTGGAAGGAATTAAAGTCACACATACAAAGTTATCCAAATAAAAAAAAATTGGCTAAAAAAAATTAAAGAGAATTCTCAGTCGAGGACTATGAAATGGCAAGGAAACATGTACATAAATATACAACATCAAATGGTCAGGAAAATATACAAGAAATATACAACATAAAATGGCCAGGAAAATGTACAAAATATACAACATCATTATTCTTTAGAGAAATTAAACGTGGAACCACCCCGAGATTCCACCTAACATCTGTCACAATCGCTTAGATTAAATATAGTGGAGAAAATATTGAGATAAAGAAACAATCTCCTTTAAATTAAAAAAAAATGGTACAACCATTCTAGACCTCTATGTAATTTTACATCAAATAATTGAAATTGGTGCTAAGTGAAGACACAGCTTTAATTGTCCTCAAAATATAACCAAAAGATGCTTTACAGTACAACAATAGCATATGCTCAACTCATGTTTTAGAAGTCATTTTTGTAATAGCCAGAGTTTGGAGGCAACCCAGTCGTCCATTATCTGAAAAATGTTTACTGAAATTGTGGTTCATTTAAAATATACAATTCTATTCAGCTATAAAAAAGTTTGCTGACATCATGCATTTTTAGGCAAATGGGTCAAACTAGAACATATCATACTGAGTGAGCAAACTCAGATCTAAAAATATTGGCAGGGTATGTGCTAACTAGTAAATGGACATAAAAAGTTCAGATTAGTAGTTACAACCCAAAGACTATAATTAGTTTATCAAGAAGGATGGTATAAATGAGGACACTTTAGTCCCACTTTAGAGCAGTAACAGAACAATCACATGATGCAGATAAATAGGAATACCTGTGTAGGATGATATAGTGTTAGGGGAAATGGCAGGTGCTAGATTAGAACAATTCTGTTTAAAAATAGAAGATAAGACCAAGTGTTCTTGAAGATGAATGGAATGTGGACTTAAATAGTTTAAACTTCAATTTATGTATAATGGCTGGGAGGCATCCATAAATTCTTAGTGCTGCTCAATGTGATATATTTCTAAGATATAAAAGGTGTGAATATTCTTTTTTCCATATAGATAAATTTGGGTTATTAATGTGATATGTTTATGGATTATTAGCATGCTTATTTTGAGAACAATTTCATGATATTTTATGCAAAACAACATATGAAAATCCTACATTTAAATATCATCCATGGTGAGATGAAACCTGAAGATTCCACCTCAAGTATATTTTTAAAACCCCAGGCCCAGTAGATGGATAGCATATTTTTCCCAGCTTTTATATTTTTGATCTAGATTTCTTCAACTCTAAAAGAAATTCAGGAGCAAAAAAATGACCTGAGATTTAAGGAAAAGCAAAATAACATCTGACCTAACTTGGGTTCCTTCCCATGTGGTTGAAGTGAACCCTGGCTCTATTATTATTGCTATGGTGTGCTTGTAGTTTGGAAACTATTAGGGCTGTCTTCTGAATTCCTGTACCATTAGAACAGAAACAAATGCGCAGATTTATTGCCAGACATTGGACTGACATCATGAAATATTATGTAAGAGCGAGGTAAGGTATGAAGCGTCAAGTATCAAGGGATCCTTGGGATTTCACAAAGTCTAAGCCAGAAACATTCTTACAGTTGCCAATATAACACCCTAGGGCAATGAGGATGAGGAGCGAATGTAGGGAAACATTCCTGAAACAAATATATTTAATAATAATCATTTAATATTTTTGCACACTTCCCAGAAGGCTCAACAAATTTAATAATAAATACCAACTCTGAATACTTTCACATCATAGTAAATCCCAAAAATATTCAGGATATGGATATACATGACAACTCTTTTTCTACAGCCTGACTACAACAAGGAAAAGGACATTTAATTATATATCATTCTCAACTTAAATGGAGAACATGTAATTTTGCCAAATCCAGTTTTCTGTGGTCCAAGAAAAATTTAAAACTAAACAAATAATATATGATAAAAATCTGTTTCATTGAATTCAGAATCAATTTTAATATCTATTATTATGTGTTATAAACCATTAAAGGAAAATAATGTTAATATAGTGAATATTGTACAGAAGGAATATCAGAAAATACAGAGTCAGGGAAGAGGTAAAATTATGAATCTATTTAACTTTTAATATTATTAAAATTATAAAAATGCTAATTATTAATTTGAAAATAATCTTAAAGTGACTTTTAAACTGCTTTGCACATGGATCTTTGTTTATTTTAAAGGAACCACGCAGAAGAACTAAGTGTAATTAAAGAAACTCAGCTGAATTTTCTGATACAAAGAACATTCTTCAGGTTTTCTTGGTTACTTCCTGTTGGATAAAGAAATGTGTCCATTTAATTAGAAAAAGAATGACTGTTGAGTTGGTGATGGGAAATATTATGAATCAAAGTTTAGCAGGGTAGCTTAATCAAAAATAAAATGTATTTTTCCAATAAAATCTATTTTCTTAACAATTTGAATGTAAAGGTGAATAAATACATACATTAAAGCCCCTAACACTTTACAGATTATTAGTTTTTTGCAATATTATTTTTTGATTGTAATGTCTATTATTAGTTGTGTACACTCTCCAAATTACAATCCTATTAAAAATACATTTTAGAGCTTAAGTACCTTACCTTTTAACTGTGACATTGAGAGACTATAATTATGACTTCCTTTTCTTTAGAGATCTCCAAGCAAACATTTTATAGATTTAGGGACGTGAAACAATGTCTCGAGTTCCTTCTCACAATTTTTTATCTCAAAATCACATATGAAAACTTATATTATGATTATTTTGTTGAGTGAGGTAGCATGTGTGATAGGGATAAATGGCAGAAAGGGTAATGATTGCATTGTAATTCAAACAAAAACTGAAATTAAAGCACAGAGGGAAGAGAATTTATGTCACTCCTCAGGTGTATAAAGTAAATTATCAGTCATTATAAAATTCTCTTATATACTTCTGCTGCAATCTTCTATTTCAACTTTTGATAACTAATATTTTACCACTACTTTAGAAATCAGAAAAAAAGTCAGTTTAAAACAAAAATATCAATTTTACTGGGAGAAATAAATGAAGGAACAAATGAGAAATAATTACTTAGGCTCCATAAAACAGGGGAATAAAGATTCCTTGCTAATAATATTCTAATGTTGGTCCATCTAACATTGAATAGCTTACATCCATTTGTAGGAATAAAATAATGAGAAATGAACTAAAACAATCTCCACGTGTATTTCATAGTTCTTTCTGCTATAGGATACAGTGGGAGACTTTGAGCAATCACATCTCAGTCGGTATCACAAGGTGATATAAGACATGTGATAAGGCAAACCTGTGCCAGCACAGTGTTATTTTGAAAGAAAATATATTTTCAATGGATACTCACTAAGGGTTAGATAGAGTTCCTTATAGAGGTAGAGGTGAATGATCTATATGACAGTTACTTCAAGTCGTTGAATAAAGAAACCAAAGATAACATAAGGATACGGAAAAATCTCCTATGTTCATGGATTGGCAGGATTGATATACTAAATATGGCCATATTGCCAAAAGCAATCCACAGATTTAAAGCAATCTCTATCAAAATTATATCTAAATTCTTCCAAGGCTAGAAAAACTATTCTGAAATTCAACTGGAATAAGAAAAATTCTGGTACAGGTAAAACTATTCATCAGTAAAAGTACTTCCAGGGGAATCAGTATCCTGGACCTCAGGTTATACTAAAAAGTGATAGTGTTAAATACTGCATGGTAATCATACAGTGACATGTAGGTAGATCAATGGAACAGAATTGATGACCAATCAATGAACCCACAAGCCTATTGTAACTTTATATTTGACAACAAGCAAAATTCATGCAGTGAATAAAAGATAGCCTTTTCCACAAACGGTGCTGTTTCAAGTGGAGGTCGGTATGCAGAAGAATGTGAATAGATCCATTATCTCCTTGTACTGAACTCAAGTCCTAGTGGATCAGGGACTTCCACATAAAACAGACATATTTAAGCTAATAGAAAAGAAACTAGGAAAGAGCCTGGAGCTCATTGTCACAGGGTAGATTTTCCTAAACAGAATACCAGTGTTTTATTCTTTTGGATCAAGAATTGACAAATGACACCTCATACAATTAGAAAGATACTGTAAAACAAAGGACCCTGTCAATGTGACTAAATGGCAACCAACAAATTGGGAAAAGATCTTTACCAACCGTATTATAGACAGAAGGAAATATACAGGATATAAGACTCCAGAAAGTGAAATATCCTTACTTAAAAGAGGTTACAGAGCTAACAAAAGATATTTGACCTGGGGAATATAGAATGGCTGAGAAGCATCAAAAGAAATGTTCAACAATCTTAGTCATCAGAGAAATGCAAATAAAAAGGACCTTGAAATTTCACCTCTTATTATTCAGAATGGCTACCATCAAAAATCCAGTAGATAAGAGCTGCTGGCGAAGATGTGGAGAAAGACAAACACTTCTCTATTGCTGATGGCTTGCAAATTGGAACAACCACTCTGAAAATTTCAGTCTGTAGGTTCATCAAAACCTGGACATGATTCGACCAGAGGACCCTGCTATACCCTTTCTGGTCATATAACCAGAAGATTCCTCAGCATGTATTAAGGATATATGCTCCACTATGTTCATAGCAGCCAAGTTAATAATAGCCAGAAGCTGGAAAGAACACAGATGTCCCTTAACAGAGGAATGGATACAGAAATTATGGTATATATATTCACAATAGAGTACCATTCAGCTATTTAAAACATTGAATCCTTGAAATTTTTCAGCAAATAGATACAAAAGGAAAATATTATCCTGAATGTGTTAACCCAATCACAAAAGAACACAATCACTGACAAGTGGATATTAGCTCAGAAGCCTCAAGTTCCAAAGACACAGTTCACATCTAAAATTAACCTCAAATTTAAAAATATGCAAAGTATGAAAAGGACATGTAGTCATTGCATTATAAAGACATATACATACTTCAAAAATACTGTATATAATGCCAGGAATTGCAACATACTTTCCCATATGTACTACAGGTGTCTTAAATTATAATGAACAGAATGTCAAATATATTTCATCACTAATATTTTCAGGATGTGCTAGAAACTGTCAAGCTAACAGGATGAGAAAAGAACACTCCCAATGATTAATTGTCTGACAAAACGGGAAATCCTTAAGTGTATTTTCATTTCTGAATCGATACAACTATAGAGTAATCCTTGTCCAGAATATGAATTCAGATGTTAAAATCTACTAAAAAAGCAGACATATCCTAATTAATATTTTCTTTAAAAATCATTTAGGGACCTCACCAATATGTTGTCCCAGGCTTATATGGTAAAGGTATGGTCATTGGATTGTCTGTTTCTGTTTGATTTATTAGTAAATTTGAAGTTTTGAGAATCTCAACTTTTTCCAGTAATTTCTTAAAATTATGGTTTGTATTTTTATTAAAAAATACAAATACCATATTTATAATATATATTAAATTTTATTGGGTGTAAAGAAATATAATTTTTAATATTTTATTTATTTTTTTACAGCCAAGCATAATTAGTTTCATTTAAGAGCTGAAAGTCCTCATAAGGATGCAAAAAATATTCATTCTTTTGGAATATTTTGAGTACAGCATTATTAAATTTTAGAAAATGAGAAAGGAGTGAACTCTTCAAATTTTTAATTATGTAAAAACTTTGATAGATATATTATTTACAAATGTTTGACAAATTAATTCAAATAATATCATTGGGTGTTATGATTAAATGTAGGTTGCATAATTGATCATGCATCTGGTCCTATGGTGTATTTTGTTTCTAGTCTTATTTTTCAATACAACTCTGGGAAGAAAATAATGACAATGAAGAAAAAGGATTCATAAAATTGGTACTATTGAGCATTTTATTTTTGAAAATCTGAAGTGGAAAATTAATATTTTTTAGAAATTCAGTTGTTATGTAAAAAGTTATGAAGGGGGAAACAAATGAAGAAACAAATGATAAATAATTTATTTATGCTATATAAAGCAGGGGAAGAAAGATTCTTTGCTTATAACATTCTTGTATTTTCTACCTAACATTGAATAGTTTATATCCATTTGAAGCAAGAAAATAATGAAAAATATAGCAAAATATTCTCCATGTGTATGTTCCAATTATTACTGTTATAGCATATGTTGGGTTATTTTGAACAATCTCATTTCAGTCAGGATCACAAGTTGAGGTAAGGCATGTGGTAATGCAAACCTATTCCAGACCACTGATATTTTGCAGGAGAATATTTTTTCAATGGATACTCACTAAAGCTTAAATAGGGTTCTCTATATTGCTAGCTTTGCAAAGAATCTGTGGATCATGTCTTTACTGATCTTCAGTTTGCAGAGAAAGGCACAGCTGATAACTTGTCCTAGCATGCCTCCAAATTATTCCTGCTAATTTGTACATTGCTGTTTCTTGGACATCTATGATAGGTAAGGTTACCACTGCTGATTATTTCCTAAGCTGACACTACTGACCTGGACTGATGGTATATGTGTGAAATGTTTGCCAGTGGATCAGTGAAGCATCCTATATAAATAATAATAAAAAAGTTAAACATTTATCCACAAATCCAGCACTTCAGAGCATAATCTATGTAAAACATCAACCAAAAGAGGAATACCACACCCAGAAAAGGAAGAAATTAATCTTCTATTAACAAACCCAAAAGAAGAATATAATTTCACAAGCATAAAAATTCCATCAAAAATAACAGGAGGCAACAATCGCTATTCCTTACTATCTCATAGCCTTAACGCCCTCTATTCTGCAATAAAAGAAAGAACCTAACGGAATGAATATGTAAACAGGACCAACATTTTGCTGCATAAAGGAAATTCATCTCAGTGTCAAAGACAAATTTTACCACAGAGTTAAAGTTTGGTAAACAATATTCCAAACAAGCAATTCCAAGAATCAAGCTAGATTATGCATTCTAATATAGACTAAAATAGAATGTCAATAAAAAGTCATCAAAATAGCCATAGAAGGACACTTTATACACATCAAAGAAAAAAAAATACATCAAGAAGAACTTTCAATTCTGAACATATGTGCTCCAAATGCAAGGGCACTGTCATTCATGAAAGAAACTTGAGTGGAGTTCAAAGCATGTATTGCACCTCAGGCAATAATTTTGGGTGACTTCTACAACTGACTCTCCTCAATAGACAGGTCATGAAAAAGTAAACTGTACAGAAGTGTAGTAAGCCACCTTTTGTTCATCTCCATTACAAGATGGCGCTGGCCAGATGCAGCTCCCTGGTAGTAAATCAACTTTAGTACATACACAGTGAACTACATTTGTGATCACACCTACATACTAATGAAGAATTCAATTAGTTCACCTATTAGGAAGGGGTGCACTATCTATTCTCCTTCAGATGGGGCTGTAAGGCTATATAAGGGTAGCAGGGAGAGGGCTCGGGGCCAGCAAAACAAGAAAATAAGCTTTCTTCAAGGTTCCTGAAATAAACTGTTAGAAGGAAGAAACAACCTGGTGTTGCGTCTTTCCTTGCTGGCAAGGTTGGATGCCACAATTGGTGGCCCATATCTGGGGATTTCAGAACCTTCTGCAGTCGGGGTAGCACGCTCGTATGTTCCCAGTAAGTGGGGTTAGTAAGAAGTTCCCAATAAATGGGAGGAATTATGTTCCCGGTGAATGGAACAAATTACAGTTCTCCGTATTAATAGGCTAAGAAGTTCCCGGTAATGGGACAAGTTTAAGTTATAAAGGAAGGTCAAGAAGAAAAATTTCTCAGTAAAAGAGGCCACAAAGTCTCAGGTCTGAAGTACAGACTGTGGAGGGAGAGTGTGGCTAGTTAGCTCTGCCCTGCAGATTAAGGCAGAACAGGAAGAAGTCCTAGGCAAAACAAAACAAAGGGGATTTACATAGTAATGAACTGCAAACAAACTCCTAAAGAACCAGGATATAAAAGAAAGTTCATGACCCTGCTCTTATGGCAGTGTGCTTTCTGGCAGCTTGCATGGTTTTTTGATTAGGATCAGGACTTTTCAGTCACATCCAATTTTTCTGGCTCTTCATTGAGCTATCGTTAGAGACAGAATCGGAAGATTCTGAGAGTAAAGGAGAGATTCAGGCTCTCGTGAGTCAGAAAGAGAGGGCGGCCTTTAAAAATAAACTTAAGAACAAAAGACAGAAGACCGCCAAAGTGTAAGATTCCCACTCCTCTCTGACAGCCCTGCCTCCTTATCAGGAGGACGCTTACTTGGTGCCCCCTCCCCCCCCCGCACTTTCTGGGTGTTCCTTTTGCCCTCAAGTCTGGGCGCGGGTCCGCACAGGACCCTCTCTCAGCGTGAACCCATTCCAGGGTGCCCTGCCCCTCAGGAAGAAAAGAGAACTCTCCCCTGGGCTCCCACCAGCTTCTCAGGGATTGGTCCACACAGAGCTCTTTATGGCTTACCCAGTGCTCCAGGAGCTACAGGGCCATAGGGTTTATGAAGCCCTAGATTTTAAATTTATTAAATCATTATCTGAATCAGTCAGAAACTCTGGGATCTCCACTGCCTTTACGGTAGCTCAGGTTGAATCGCTTGCAAGGCAGTGCTTAACTCCTGGAGATTGGGACTCACTCGTACTCCTTCATGCCTGCCTAGCTCCAGGGCAATACTTAGAATGGAGAGTCTTTCTCATAGAATTTGCCATGGAACAGGAAGCTGTTAACATAGCAGCAGGCAACCCACAGTGGGACAGAGAGATTCTTTTAGGACATAGGAGACATGCCAATCAGCAGGTTCACTATCCAGTCCCGGTATATGAGCAGATTAATAATATCTCTATAAAGGCTTGGAAATCCCTCCCTAATAAGGGAGAGGGAACTGGTAACATTACCAAGGTTATAAAAGTCTCCTGTGGAGGAGAGGAAAATGGGAGACGTCCTATTTCCTCTCTGAATCCTACTGGAGATATCCTTAGTTCTGGTTAAGATATTTGGATCTTATGGGGACATCAAGTTCTATTTCTGTCTGTTGTAAGTTTTTGGTGCACCAATCCTGTCCATATGTGTGTAATTTTTTTTTGTCTATTGTTTGAGTGGCTGAATTTATTGTTGTGTTTATGTTATATGTTGAAAAGAAAAAATAAAATGATAAAAATTGCGTTATCTACTGGTAGTCCTGCCAGTCTACAATTTACACAGAAGATGATTAAAGGTGCCTCACATTCTTAACTACAAGTTAAAGACAGCTGGAGAAAAAGCTACTTTTTAAGGGGCCAACAGCGTCAAACTCAATGGTTAATTCTCCTGGAAAAAATTCTACCGTGGTGATGATTGGGTTCAAAGTGCTTTATTCCCTGATATTACAGCTGGAAATATATATATATATATATATTGATATTGATATTTATATATCAAGATTTATGGGTGTAGGTCTGGCCTTACCTTATAGGCTTCACCTAGAGAGTTCTGGCCAAAAGAACATTTTTAACAGATTCACTCAGATGTGGTTCAAAATAAAGTACAAACTTAGATCTATAAAAAGTTAATAAGGCTATATAGAAATTATAAAGGTATTAAAATTTGTCCCTTCTAGAGATACAACAATGTATACAGTTTTTTGGGAAGAATCCTGCATTTATATATATAATGAGAATTAAAGTAATGTCTCTTCAATAAGTTACACTGTCATACACTCAAACATTTAAGCTGATAGAAAAACATTGCAATATGAAAGTAATGTGTTTGCCATTATTTATAAGGACAAAAAGATTATTTAAAACTGGGTTTTGCTTTAAAAATTGTAGTTATGCTTTGATATTACAGGTTCATTTTTTTATTTGACCTTAATACAATGGGGTCTGGTTACAGGCTACTCCTTGCAAGATTTATAGGTATATATATATATATATATATATATATATATATATATATATATATATATATATATATAATAGATAGATATAGATAGATATATAGATATAGATATAGATATAGAGATAGATATAGAGATAGATATAGATATATAGATATAGATATAGATAGATATATAGATATAGATATAGATAGATATATAGATATAGATATAGATATAGATATAGATATAGATGTAGATGTAGATGTAGATATAGATATAGATATAGATATAGATATAGATATAGATATAGATATAGATATAGATATAGATATAGATATAGATATAGATATAGATATAGATATAGATATAGATATAGATATAGATATAGATATAGATATAGATATAGATATAGATATAGATATATAGATATATAGATATATAGATATATAGATATAGATATATGTTTGGTTTAAATTAATGAGCTTTGTGTAATCACTTCATTTTTATTTCTAATTGTTCTTAAAGGTATAAATGTTTTACATGCCTTGACTCTAGAGTATTGGCTCATAAGTTATTAGATGTGATTTAAAAATTATAATGATGGTAACAAAAGGTAAGTTTAAAACTGAAAATCTGGGGTTAATGCTATCTTAAGCAACACGTGGCATGACAGAATTCAAGAAAAACAGGTTTCTAAGATATTTCTAAGTTGGCATAACGGTTTATGTGATTCTTATCCTAGAACTCAGACTTATAAAAATAAGACTTAAAGTAATGTCTCTTCAATAAGTTACACTGTCATACACTCAAACACACAAGCTGAGAGACAAACTTTGCAATATGAAAGTAATGTGATTGCCATTATTTTTAAGGAAAAAAGATTGTTTAAAACTGGGTTTTGCTTTAAAAAATGTAGTTATGCTTTGATATTACAGGTTCCTTTTGTTATTTGACCTTCATACAATGGGGTCTGGTTACAGGCTACTCCTTGCAAGATTTATGGGTCTAGGTCTGGCCTTATCTTACAGGCTTCACCTAGAGAGTTCTGGCCAAAAGAACATTTTTAACAGATTCACTCAGATGTGGTTCAAAATAAAGTTCAAAGTTAGATCTATAAAACGTAATAAGTCTATATAGAAATTATAAAGGTATGAAAATTTGTCCCTTCTAGGGATACAACAATGTATACATTTTTTTGGGAAGAATCCTCCATCACTGATTGTTCCCTATACTGCCTCTCAGGTGCAGGTTTTGTGTAGGACGATTGATGACTGGCCCATATTGCGCTGCTGCTTTGATGGATTAATAGATAATCGTTATCCAAGACATCCTTTGCTTTCATTTTTTAAGGAACATCCTGTGATGTTTCCAAAAGTAACTGCACAAGCACCCTTGCCGGGTGCCCCCAATATATTTACAGATGGATCAAAAACAGGCTGTGGAGCTTATATGATCGAGCATAATGAGTCCGTTTTGTGCCAATAACAGTCAGGCTCCCCACAGGTGGTTGAGTGGCAAATTGTGTTAGAAGTTTTCAAAAAATGTTCCTTTCCATTTAATTTACTTTCGGATTCATCTTATGCAATGAATACTGTTAGGATATTAGAAATGGCTGGTTCCATAAAACCTACTAGCACAGTGATCCATCTAATGAAGGAATTACAGAAAATTATCTGGTCCAGGGATTCAAAAATTTTTTATACAACATATTAGAGCCCATTCAGGTCTGCCAGGCCCGCTGAGTAAGGGCAATGATCTTGTTGATCGATGCACCAGAATGGAATATGCCCTCCTGGCCTCATCCCTGGAAACTGCATGAAAATTCCATGAGCAATTTCATGTTTCAGCTAAGACATTACTACAAAAATTCCATCTTTCTCATGCAGATGCAAGCCAGATCGTGCTGTCATGCCAACAATGTGTAGTTTTTCACCATCCCCCGGGTCTAGGAGTTAATCCAAAGGGCCTATTTCCCCTAAAATTATGGCAGATGGATGTGACTCATATATCTGAGTTTGGAACCTTAAAGAATGTTCATGTCTCTGTGGATACATGCTCTGGCATTATCCATGCTACTGCCATGAGTGGAGAGAAGGCTCGCAATGTGATTGGACATTGCCTTCCAGCATGGGCTGCCTGGGGGCAGCCTTGTCAGTAAAATACAGATAATGGTCCAGCTTATACTGCTCAGTCGTTCCAGTCTTTCTACAAACAAATAAATGTACAGTTAAATTATGGCCTTCCCCATAACCCCCAAGGTCAGGGCATTATAGAGCCTACACCTTAAAAGAACGCTTAATAAAACAAAAAGGGGGAATTGGCTATGGTCGCATCCCTAAGGACCGCATAACACTTGCCCTCTTCTGGTGTGTCTGAAGACAGCTACAATATACTTATTTATAATTTAATCTTTAAAAAGGTGCTTGGACAGGACCCTTTGGGACAAGGCACATAAAGTTTGTAACCCAAAAAGGGTATATAGAAACATTCAGATATACAAGCACGCTTATTATTCTTATCATCAAAAAAGTAATGACTTAAAAATATTTTTTTTATTTTTATGTACATCAAAGTATAAAGATTTGTTCTTGATGTACCACATAATGATATTGATTCTAAAAGACTTAATTAACTTTTACATATAATTGATACTCATATTTCTAATTTAAAAAATCAATATATGTGCATATAACTATGATTCATTTTGGGGCATTCTAGTTGCAACCGCTCTAGCAAAGGGCAACTGAGAATGGTATGTTTATTTTCTATAGTTACATACTTATTACATATGTTATGATATATACTTAGTGTTCCAACTTAGATTGGAACAAACAATAAAACTGGCTATTTAATGAATAAAGGCTAATCATTTGAGATATCTTTAACAATTTGATACTTTCTTATCCTCAAAGATGAGGTAATTTAAGACATTTTTACAAAACAAAACTATATCTTCTTAAAAAGAAAAATAGAGGGGAAATGATATCCCCATGCATATCATTTCAATTATGCATATATAAATTAAATTATGCATATATATTTTTAAGGAATATATATTTTTAAGGCATATATAAATTTTAAGAAAATTTTAAAATTTAGATGCCAAGGATGCCTAGATGAGATGGAAGAATTCACTAATTGGCATTGCTGTTGTCCTCTAGATAGATTAATAATATTTCTTAGATATGCCTGAGGTTGTATTGCATAATACGGCCTTTATAGATTCTGCATAAAAATACTCTTGATTTTCATAAATGGCTCTTCTGAAGGAAGATCTATCTTATTTATAATCAACAGGTGGCTATAAAAGCACCTGGGGTCAGCTCAGTTAGCAGAGCTGACAATGATATTAAATGTTTTTCAATTTATAAATTATACTTTTAATCATTTTACAATTTGCCAAAGGGCTCATGCCCTGTGTAATCTGTCATCTAGCGTTGCTCATGCAGTTGATGTGCAGTCGAGCCTGATTATAAACCAAAGAATTGATAGAGTACAAGAACCAATTGAGATCTAGTGGCAGCTAGCCCAATTGGAATGTCAGTAGAAGTATTCTAGTTTATATACTACCAGCATTCAGTATGAGAATTTTACAAGAGCTGCAAATTTGTGTAAACAAATGTCTAATTATCTTTTAAGAAATTAGACTGGTGAATTTGACGCCCTGATGGACCAACTCCATATGGTCATCGTGATAGTGAATGCCACTCGAGTGGATGTGTCTTTGGCTGAAGGACTGTCATCGTGGATCAGCTCGGCGGTGAATCATCTGAAGGAGTGGGCGGGGCTTAGAGTCCTTGCTGTTCTCATGATTTTAATAGCATTTGCTTGTCTCTGGTGTATCAGTAAGATGAGGTTTGTTCAACAGAGACAGGCCGCAATGATGGTGCAGGCACTCACAGCTATTAAAGCTGGATAGTCCCCCCAGGCTTGACTGGCAGCCTTAAAGGCCTAATAAGATGATTTCCATGAGTCCAGTAGATGGGCTGAGAACATCAGGGGTCAGACCTCTATTCTCGCCTGATAGCGTGTTTAAAAATAAAAAAGGGGGAACAAATGGGAGCAGAGAATGCATGGCCATGGTATTATTGGATCTTGTCGAATTACCAAAATGCCTTTACCTCACTAGCTCCTCTTGCTTGCATTGAGGGAGAAGAATTTTTTCTTTATAATATATCTGCTGTTAGGAATGTTAACAAAAGGGCAGTCAGACTTCTTAATATAACGTTAAATTCACTTTTGCAAAACATAAGTTATTCCTCTGCCCCGTTTTGCCTCAAACCACCCTTTTTCTTCCTTGTTAGTACCGATGTGTCTGATGATCGCTTAGATTGTAACAATGTTATCTATCGGAATGTTAGGATTTTGGCAATGATACCCATGGGAGTACACCTACCCATGTTTGTGCCCATTCCAGTTATAGAAGACCCAGACACTTTTCCTGTAGGACAGTTGTTCCATGCCAAGAGAGATTTTGGTATTACTGCTACCATTATTACAGCCATTACTATATCTGCAGCAGCCACTGCTACCACTGCAGTTGCCATGGCATCTCAAGTGCAGACTACGGAGGTAATGAATAGTATAGTTGTGCGGTCTGCATGAGCCTTACAGACTCAAAATCAATATTTTTCCCATTTAGAAGCTGAAATACCACTTTTGAATCAGAGAGTGGATATTCCACAAGAAGAAATTGATGCACTTGTAACAATGGTGCAGGTATCCTGCGTTAAACATAACCCAGGATTGTGTATTACCCCCCTCTATGTGAATATGACAGCTCTAAAAGAAAGTCAGTACAATATCAGTGAATTCCTTTAAAGGAAATTGGTCTCTTGAGGGAGAACTATTAACCAAACAGCTTTTATTTCAGATAGCTTCACTTAATGCCACAAGACGGAAGCCAATCACCATGGAGGACCTGACCTCGTGGATCTCCAGCGCCTTTTCTTGGATGAAAGAGTGGGCTAGGATGTTCGCTATAGCTGCCCTTATGTGCTTAGCAGCTTTCGTCTGCCTTTGGTGCTTCTGCCGCATTAGACTAGATCATGCAGTTCATAGAGCCATAGTTTATCAGGCTCAGGAAGATGTCTCTGTTTGGCTGGCCTCCCTAAAATCTTAGAAGCTTTTGCTCCAGAGTACACTGAGCATAAATTACTGTACATAAAATACTATTTTGAATCCAATGATACCCAAAGACGGGCAACTTCTCGGGGCTTGGATCAACCTGCGATATATGGCCCAGTGAGTGATAGGATAACCCTTTGATGGGTAAGACCAAGTCATGGCAGAGATGACCTAAGAGAGGGGTCATTGGTCAACAGAATGCCAGTGACCCGATTAGCCCTGCCCTGGGACGGCTTCTATTAAAACAAAAAAGGGTGATATGTAGTAATACACCTTTTGTTCATCTCCATTACAAAATGGCACTGGCCAGATGCAGCTCTTTGGTAGTAAATCAACTTTAGTACATGCGCAGTGAGCTGTATTTGTTATCATACTTACATGCTAATGTAGAATTCACTTAGTTCACATATTAGGAAGCAGCACACTATCTATTCTACTGCAGACGGGGCTTCAAGGCTATATAGGGTGGAAGGGAGAGTGCTCGGGGCTGCCAAAAGAAGAAAATAAGCTTTGTTCAAGGTTCCAGATATAAGCTGATAGAAGGAAGAAACTCCCCGGTGTTGCGTCTTTCCTTGCTGGCGAGGTTGGACGCCACACAGAAGCACAGTGAAACTAACAGAAGTTTTGTACCTTGTTCAAAAAGAAATAAGGATTGAAATTAGAGATTTTTATGAATTTAATTAAAATAGATGCGAAACATAACCAAAATTATGGGATACAAAGAAAGCAGTGCTAAGACCAAAATTCACAGCTCTGGGTGCCTACAAGAAGAAGCTAGAGAGAGTTCAAAATACCAGCTTAACCATATACCAGAAATATGTAGAACAGAAAGAATCTAATACAGATAAGAAGAGTAGAAGGAAGAAAATCATTCAAATCAGGGCTGAAGTCAACCAAATAGAAGGAGAAATAACTATTGAAAGAACCAACAAAACCATGAGCAGATTCTTTGATTAAATCAACAAGATAGAAAAACTTTGTGTATGCTAACCCGAGGACACAAAATAAATATCCAAATTAACATAACAAGAAATGAAAAGAGAGAAAGAACAGGAGAAAATGAGGAAATCTAAAAAATAAAAAAAATAAAAACTTTTCAGATCCCACTACAAATGGATATACTCAATAAAACTGAAAAATCTGAATGAAATGAACAATTTCCTAGCCAGATACCAAATAGCAAATTTAAACCAGGATCAGAAAGACCTTCTGAACAATCCCATAAGCTCCCAAAGAAATAGATGCACTCATTGAAAGTATCCATACTAAATAAAAAGGACAAGATGAGATGGTTTTATTGCATAAATCTATTAGACCTTCAACGTAGACCTAATACCACCACTATGCAAACTATACTACAAAATAGAAACAGACAGAACCCTGCCCAACTCGTTGAATGAAGCCACAATTACATTAATATCAAAACCAAAGATTCAACAGGTAAAAAAGAATTTAAGACCAATATCCCTTAAGAATAGCTATGCATAAATGCTCAAAACAATATTTGCCACCTCAATCAAGAACATATCAAACTGATAACTCACCCCAATCAAGTAGTCTCTGTCCTTCAAATGCAGAGCCGTTTCAATATATGGAAATCCATCAATGATATTTAATATATAAACAAACTCAAGGAAAAAAAAAGCATGGTCCTTTCATTATATAATGCAGAAACCTTAGACAAAATTCAGCGTCCTTTCATATAAAAAGTCTTGGATATAACAGGAATTCAAAGCCTTTAAATAAACATAGTAAATACAATATAGAGCAAACCAGTAAAAACCATATTGGCCTACAGTTCATGGTGATCTCCTCAGTGCTAAAATTGCACGTATGTACCACTTGTATATACTACTTTGTCCTTTCTGTAACAACACTCTCTGATAAAAAATCAAGTCCTCACATGAGAATCTTATGCATACATTAGTTAGATTTTTCAATCAAGTTATCAGCAAAAAGTTTTGTAAACTCTAAGTGCTACCAGATTGGAACTAAGCTTGTATCATAATAATTTTAAGGAGCAAGTAGTTCTCCATTTCACTTCTCTTCTGGGGGATTTTAAATGCAGAGGGTCTTCAATATCTTCCTTATTCACTATCTTTATGGTACAATAGTTGTGATTAGGGAAAATTAAAGAGAGCTTAAACCAGTGGTTCAAGCCCATGTTTCTTCTGGTGAAAGTTATGGTGCCTTGGAGTCTTCTGATGAGCACACAGGGTTTCAGTGGTCTGGGTTAACTCAGGACATATTTCAGGGGTGCAGAGTGGGGTAGCATGGTATGATGAAGACCTTGGCAGGACATGCTATGATGAAGATTCATTTTGCACCTCATCCTTTCTGATGGTCCTTAGTGAGAGACATTGAACTTGCTTGTACAGACAAGTTATTCATTTATCATTGGAATAAATGCACTGGCTTACTCAATATGAACATGACATTAAACAGATTTTGATGAAACAAATTCCCAGCAAGGGAAGTTTATAGATTTAACTCCAGGTATATATAAATATATTATTAGCATGAAGAAACCTAGGCTTTATGCTTCCTATCCTGTAATAAAGGTGTTCTTAGTGGTTTTCAGGTTCTGCAGATCCAGGATTTGGATCTGATCAAAAGCAGTAGAAATCTTGTCATTCTGATTTATGAATTTGGATATTGAATTTTGCAACTATTAAATTAACTTTCTCCTTCTAGTTTCCATCATACCCATAAATCATTTGGCATTATTTAAAACATATTGAAGAAATTGTTAAAAACAATAGACCACTGTCTGCACAAATAGGCATGGTAAGATTTAGGTTTGTATATAGTGTGGATAATGAAATAATTTTTCATCTCTTCCAGGAAGAAAATTGTTGCAATTTCAATTCTTATTGTTGAACCCATCCATAAACACAGAAGAGAGAAAAACTTTCATAGGAGGATGGTGTGGAAACAGAAGGAAATGTCACATGATTTTTAGGAGAGTAGGTGCTAAGGGGCAGTGCTGTTGTACAATCCACAGATTCATGTGTCAAAATGTTTCATATTGAGTTTCATTCATAAATGACCTAGAATGAGGTCATTTGTATGAGAAGAGAAGAACACCTAGGGCATTCTTTTGAATAGAAACAGATGGTTCATTTTCGCATGAAATATTTACTTAAATAGTGGTTCCAGCATATGTCTTTTATTTAGATTAAATTGCAAACAAACCAATAGTACTTTGTATTAAGAAGGAATGATTTATTCTTGTATTTTCTATGAATTTTTGCAGCTATTTTTACTTAAATTTTGCCAGATGTGATCCTGTTATATTTATCTGACTGGAATTTAAATATCAAAAGATTGAACAAGACCATGGAATATTGAAAAAGTGCTCAAGCAAGACTCTTGATGCCTTGAAAGCTTTAGAGTAAGGTAAGCTGTATGACAACAAGTGCAGTCTGGTACATACAGAGAAATCGCTTTCTAGATTGGCTTTTTATAGAGTCTTCAAGATCTTCTCTCTCAGTGTCCCAAACTTCATTTATGTCTCATATTTGACTTTGTTTAGTGAGAAATATTATTTGCAACCATCAATTGAATTTTAAATTTACCTGTAATAAACTCAGATATTTTAGCCTGCAAAATATCTTATTGATTACTGCATTAATCAAGGTGAGTGAATGGATGAGGGGTATTTTATTCTGTTAGATAGTTGGAGCCTACAGAATTACCAAAATTTATACTTTGCTTATAATTATAATAACCAAAGTTAATCATCTGTGTTGTCACAACCTACATGTTTCTTATTTGGATCTGATGTGGTTATCTCTACAATTCTTAGTATAGTGAAACTTGAACACTTCTCCAACAAGGAGAAGTGGCTAAATCAGAGGTAGAAACAAAATATCACTAGACTACTGCAAGCAAATTGATGGGTTGGCTTATTTTTCTATCCATTCACAGCTTTTGCTAGTTAACATAATTGAATACAGAACAAACACACAGAAACATACACACACAACCCGAATACCTACACACTAAGCCCCAAAACAAGGAGTGCAGAGGTAGGATCCCATGGTTCCACATATTTAACTGAGGATGACATAGTAGATTATCAATGTGAGAAGGTACCCTTGGTTCTAAGAAGGCTGGAAGCCCCAAGTAGTGAAACTGAGGTAGGGAGACAGGAGTAGGTGACTAGGTAGATGAAAACGCTCATAGAAATAGGACAGGGGACTTGGGATAGAGATAATTTTGCGGTTATTCTCGGATATATGTTAACTTTTGAAATCTAAATAAAGAAAGGAGATATTCAATGGAATAATGTTGTAGGGGAGAAAAAAAGCACATCACTTTCCCATTGTATGAACATTGACTAACTCTGTGGCCAAGATCACTGTCTTTGAATGTAAGGGGCTTTCCATAATTGTGTATCGGTAGAGTCCTGAAAAAAATATCAATTCAGTACAAGACAGTACAGATAGAACTTTAGCAGGAAAGTAAAGATAGACCATGAGAGATAAGCATTCCCATATCTGAACATTCTTTTTCCTGGAGAGCTCTTTTCATCTTCTGTAATGTCAGCAGTGTTGTAACAATGTCAACTATTCCTATGTATCATGGAGCCTCAACTGGGTTCAAGTTTTCAAGGCATACATCTCTACAAGTAGACATAAAGAGGAACACAAGAAATACAAGGAAAGTGTAAGACATCATGCAGGTGTCTACTGATTTTCCAGCCTGTCCAATGAAGAAAGCTCCCAAAACAAACCTAATTTACTAATGGACCCATTTTCCTCCACGTCATTCAGATCTCTATATGCCTCCAGCTCTAGTATTTTCTCTATATCTCCTAATGCCCCATAGGCTTCTATTACCTGAATGTCTTCAAATGCCTTCAGATCCACAAATGCCGCACTATCTCCAAAAACCACAAACAGCTCCCTTACTTGATGGCCTACAATTGTCTCCAGGATAGACAGTGAATCAAGACTTTCAGGTTTTAACCTCTCCGTTCATTCAACTTGTGGGTCCTGAAGTCTGCCCAAGAGCACATGTTCCCCGAAAGACTTCTGTAAGTCCTTGGAGAGGGCGGACAATGTATAGCCCAGAACATAAGAATAAGCTTGAGAAATTCTTCTTGAAAATCTCCAAGTATACTTCAATTGAACAATGAAGGAACTGGCAGAAAGCATTTCTGTGACAGAATACCAGATCTGGATATGGTTTAAGAACCGGTGGTGTAGATTTTTTTAGGAAACATCCCAATGAGCGTATTTCAACACCTGGGAACCAAAGTGAAAGACTTCAAACTTACTGCTTCAGCAATGAAGATCATGCCTGTGGCTACTCATTTTGCCATGTCCCCAGGCTTAACACCAAGAAGGTACCTTCTTCAACATGGTGCCTGTGATATGCTCCTTTCCATTTGCAATTCTTAAGGCAGAAGAACATTCTGGATGTAGTGATGGCTGCCCTCAACCAGACAAGAGCAACCACAGCCCATTTCCATTAACCAGATAAATGGTCTCAGTTCAGGGTGATGCAGTTGAAGACACATCTGAATCACATCAAGAGACAAGATATGGCAATAGCCAAAGCTTTGCAACTCTACCACCCTCAAAGTTCGAGGAGCATCTTCAGATAACTAAAAAGTTTCAGATTTTTAAAGCTATAAAGACTAATAAACTTTCAATACAGGAATAGTTCTGTGTTCGGGGTCTATAAATATTTGACATTAGTCTAGAAATTGTGCAGTTATCAAATCTGTTTTCCCTGAATTTGCCCAAGCCTACTTATCATGAAGATATTTCTGGAAATCCTTCAGTTGGCCTTGTTTATTTTACATATTACTTTTGTTAATTTTGTGTTTTTAAATTCATGAGCAACTATGACACTGGAATGAGGGTACTGAAAACCATCTATTGAAAATCTGAACTATAATGCATAGCCTTTGATCTGTACACTAATCCTGCATTGTGCCTTACAATATTCCTCCATTCATGTGTTCTCTATCCCATTCTCAGCAGACTGTCTCATTCTCTCTATGTCTCTCTATGTCTCTCTGTCTGTATCTTTCTGTCTCTGTATCTCTATGCCTGTTTCTTTCTCTCTTGCTCTCTCAGTCTCCCTTTTTCTCTTTCTCAGTCTCTGTCTCTCTCTCCCTGTCTCTCTGCTTCTCCCCCTTTCTCTTTCTCTCCCTCTCTCTCTGCACTCAATCTCTTTGTATACTGTTCTCCATGTTGCTTTGTGACAAACATTTTCATGTATGTACACACTCCCATAATCGGACAATGAGTGTTCCATGTTAGGAACAATAACCTATTCATTGCATACTTTTAAAGTCTGTAGACTGTTGAGTTTTCAGAGCCCAATTTTAAAAAGCACCACATATGGTGTATGTGGTCACAATGAATGAGCTTTGTAATTTCTTGGCAATTTTTAAAGCTTTTATTCAACAGACCTCATTCCTAGAAAATGTGTAATATCTAATTCTACAGGAATAGTTACCCAGTTTTCTAGAAAACAGAAGATGAGAAATGTCATTCGCTCTGGGCCAAGACCTGAAATATATGCTGCTCATAATATAATAGAAAAGACTTCATCCTCCATCCTATAGAGACAGCTCATACAAACAGAATAACATCCACTTAATATTCCTCAGTGGCATTCTTTCTGGAAGACAAGTTTAGAACTGCCATAAATTTCAATGACATAGAATCTATAATAATATAAGGTTGTTGACAGGAACTTTCAGTATAACTCCAATGGGTGGAATAAACAGAGCAAAATACATCTGCTGGAATACCTTTCTGGATAAGTTTTGAACATATGAGTGAGAGTTGAAAGTGCCTTTTTAGCTGGCAAATCAGGACTTTTGAAAACATTAGCACCCATAAAATATGGAAGATAATTTGTTTACTCCATCCTGTAAATCACCTGGTCTTTGTGAATTAACACGGGCACCGAAAGTACTACTAAAAAGGACATTAGAAACTCGATTAAAACAGTACTAGGTCCCAAATCAAATTATGCCTCTTAGTACCTGGTAATAGCCTTATGCTAGCTATGAGTTACTCACTTGGAATCTTCTGTATAGTGGTTGTTTGCTTTGGTAAATCTTATCAGATGGATAGATTGAACTAGCTTCCTCTACTAGTGCCATCATCAGTGTACAATATTTTAAAACTCAGTATTTCACAGACTAAAGTGTCTTTAGTAGACCATGGGGCCTAAAGCTTATCTATTCTCTGCAACACAGCTAAATATTCAAAGTATTTAAAATATTTTATCAGCCATACCACGGGTCCAATTTGAGGATTCCCAAACCAGCAACAACCTCACTTAATACAGCTTGCCCAATAATTGTAGAAGTTGAATGGGGTTATAGGAATGAAGTGTATCTCAGTGGTAGAGTATTTCCATTGTATGAGCAATTCCTCAGAAACAAATTGAGATCTAGTGGCATTCAGGGAAGTAAAATGGGCTCAAAAACATATGAATTATAGGCTACAATAAAAGAAATTTCCCTATAGATACATTTATGTCACATATATTATGTCACACTAAGTCACCCCATCACGTCCTCCATATATATATGTATGTATGTATGTATGTATGTATGTATGTATGTATATGCATATGCATATGCATATGCATATGCATATGCATGTGTATGTGTATGTGTATGTGTATGTGTATGTGTATGTGTATATGTATATGTATATGTATATGTATGTATGTATATATATATATATATATATATATATATATATATATATATATATATATATTCCACAAATCTATATTGATTTATTATCAATTATATTACAATGAATGTTTATTTAGAAATATACATGTACACAAATATACAGAAAGAGAGAGATACAGAAGTAAGGCAAAGATAAAATACAGCGAGAATAATGCAAATTTAAATATAGATATTTTTCAAAAATTATGAAAAAGTTAACTCCTTGACAAAAGAATTCAAATAATGTGAAGGTCAGTAAGTCATGATACTTGCTGTCAGGTCTATAATCATAGTTACTTCTCGGACCCACATGGAGAAGTGAAGAAATATCCTATAGTCATAGGACTTTATGTATATTTGTGTGTGTATGTGTCTGTTTATGTGTGTGTTTGTGTTTGTGTGACTTTCTGTGTGTATGTGTGTGACTTTGTATGTGTGTGTGTTTGTGTGTCTTTGTGTGTTTGTGTGTGTTATGTGCAAGTTCCATCATAAAACTACCATATGTATTTATAAAGGAATTAGAAATAAGTCATGAAAATAACTGTTGGGGAATCCTGAAGACTTTCTTTTACTTACCTCTCATGACCGCTTGCTGGTAATACTCAATTATTGGCTGTTACCTTGACACATTGAAAAATGACAATGTGATGCTCACAGAGAGTCTGTGGTATACATGATGTAAATATATTATCATCATTATGTGAAATGCAAGACCTTCATGCATTACATCCTACATACGACGAGGGGAGACAATGACATTTTTCATACGCAGGCAGCAATCAGGTGGTCTGTTTAAGGATACTGGAAATGAGGACTCCCATCCTAAATCACCATACATCAGATATTCAATTACCAGGATTATAAACTCTCTGTTCTTTCATAAATATGAGTGAAAATGGGAGCCCATTTGTGATATGCTTTTCTTCATAATCCAGACAACATAATGGCATTCTTAGATTAAGTTTATACTTGATGTTCTCTGCTGTCCAGGAACCAAGATCAGTTTGTCTACAGTTCCTACAGACTCTCGCACTCACCCTGGTTCTTATAATATTTAGTCTGGCCACAGTGTTCCGTGGATCATTCCTGACAATGACTGATTGATTTTTCTGATGTTCAGTAAAATTACTTGGTGTCCTGACAGACTCTTCCATAGCTTAACAAGGGCCAATGCACTTGGCTTCTCTACTTAATGCTCCTCAAGTTGGCAGCAGCTTTTCATTGTAAAAGCCTTTCGATACTAATGAAGGGACATGAGAGGTGACCCTTTTCATCTAAAAATTGGTAATATGACCTTTAGACTGGAAAAGTCTGCAAGGTCTGTATACTTACTTCACTTTTTTATCTGTTGATCTAATGCAAATATCTTAGTATTTGTTCAATTTCAGAGACTTAGTTTTCTTTAGCAATTGATCCACAACAAGTAAGGAAACATTTAAACACAGCCTTAAATCATCACGTGAAAAATATGTTAATCTAATGTTTTTTTCCATTAATCTGTGTCTCTTCTGATAATACATGATGTCCATAAACTTCCAGTAGGCCTTCTGTATCACAATTTATAGACAGACAGCTGTATTGTTAATTTATTTGTAAATTAAGGGGATGCTGTGATTTAAAAGAACTGTTGCAGAAGGATACAATTCCCTGAGATAACTAAATCTCCTATCTCAGAATGTCCACAAGATTGTTCATTTGTGTCCTATCCTGCAATGTACATCTTTAGGTAGTGCAGGAAATAATTATGCATTGCAAGCTACTGAATGACTTCTAATTTATTTCTACTAAAAGTCTTCTTTAGAGATTCTGTGTTTTAGGAAACATATGTAATCTAGGAAAGTGTCCAATACTTTCTAGGCATGATAACATACTTCTAACAAAGAATATTACCTATGAGCAGTGAAAGGCATGTCACGTTGATGTAAGCAATTTTGGTTCCTTCACAATAAAGAACATTCATATAGTTCACTGAGAGAAAGAGGGGTTTCAACTTGTCTTATGATTTCTAAAGTAATGGAGTATCATCAAAGTAAGGGACAAATGATCTCCAGTTAAATCTGAGTCTGAAGAGATGTACATTGCATGTTTAGTATCAATATGTTAGTAAAGTTCTATCCATACAGTAAAAGAACAGAGCTGCCAGATACCAATATCAAGATATGTATCGCTTTTCTATTGAGAATACACTCAGGTATAAAGGGAACTGTTGGGAAAGGTCACATTCTTTTACATTTTGCAAGTGCTTTTCACATTACCGCTAAGACATCCTGCTTATTAAGTTGCAGAAGGGTACAATATATGCTGCAGATTATCCATCACGGAAATATGCCATTTTGCAAATGTCGGGAAGGGCCCCACAATACGTCTATATATAACTGTAAGATATAGTAAATAGAATTTGCCCTAAGGGGTTACCTCAATCAGAGAGGATAGAACCTCATTAAAAACGAGCATATAAACTCAGGCTATCTCATTGATGACCACACCTTATTCTGAATTTTCCATAATGTGATATTTAATGGTTTTCATTGTTATTCTGGCTTAAAGAAACAGAATCTAAGTTACAGCTAGAGGTTATCTGGATGCTAATCTTACTAATAGAACAGTAGGAGCAGTCTAATCTATTAGGGGTTCAAGAGGCTAGTACCCAGGTCTTTGCAAAACAAAGCAAATTATTTAATTTCTACTGTATTCACAACAGAAATTACATATGACTGATACCTATTCATGAAGTGGGAGACATTGCAAACAATTCTGAGGATGATACGAAATAGAATAATTTTAAAAACTGCCCAAGGAATACTAAATTGACTATAACGTAACCACAGGGGCAGAGTAGTGATGTGGACAGTGCGTCTCCCAGTTCACAGCCTCAGCATTATCTAGGAAGAGTCCGGTACACATATACTTAGCTCAAAAAGGACATATGTAGAGCCTGATTTGAAGGAAACAGGACGTGGAAATATGTATCAAGACACACTTTGGGAAGAAGGAAAGATATTGCCGGAGAGAAAGGGACATTTGATAGAATTAGCATTAGAATCAGAATGACCTTAGGCCTTCTAGGCAATGAGCAGAGTAGAAATTAAATATTTTGCATTGTTTTGCGAAGACCTGGGTACTAAACTTTTGAAGACCTAATAGATTAGACTGCCCCTACTGTCCTATTAGTAAGACTAACAGCCAGATAACCTCTAGCAGTAACATAGATTCTGATGCTTTAAGGCCGAATAAAAATGACAACTATTAAATTTCACATTATGGAAGATTAAGAATAAGGTGTCTTCTTTTGTGTGGTCCTCAATGAAATAGCCTGAGTTTACGTGCTCATTTTTTATATGATTCTATCATCTTTGATAGAGGTAACCCCTAGGCCAAATTATATTTACTATATTCTTACAGTCATTAGTGGATGATAGCACTAAAACAACCAAGAACCTCATGAAGCATAAGAATATGACCATCTATTGGTGTATAGTATATACCAATATATATATATATTCTATTTAGACTATTCTATTTAGTCATTCTAGAATATATAGATAGTCGGGGGCATTCCAGTGAACCCCAATATTGGCAAAATGACTATTTGTGCTTTTCAATATTTCTGGGATGGATAATCTGCAGCTCAAATTGTCCCCTTATGCATCTTATTCAGCAGGATGCTTTAGGAGTAATGTGAATAACATTTGCAAAGTGCGAGAGAGACTGTTACCCTTCCCAACACTTCCCTTTATACTTGAGTGTATTCTCAATAAATAGAGATTCATATCTTGATATGGCAGCTCTGTTCTTATAATGTATGGATAGAGCTTTACTAAAATAATTGATACAAAACATGTAATGTACTTCTCTTTAGTCTCAGATTTTAGCTTGAGGTTATTTGTCCCTTACTTTGATGATTCTCCATTACCTTAGAAATCATAGAACAAGTTGAAACCCATCTTTCTCTTGGTGAACTCTGAAATGCTCTTTATTGTGAAGGCACCAAAATTGATTATATCAACGTGACTTGACTTTCTCTCCTCATAAATAATATTCTCTGTTAGGAGTACATTGTCATACCTGTATTGGGAACTTTCCTACATTACATTTGTCCCTAAACACAGAGTCTCTAAAGAAGACTTGTAGAAGTGATAAAATAGAATGCATTCAGTAGCTTGCAATGCATAATTATTTCCTGCACTATATACAGAAGCACATTGCCTGGTAGGACTCAAATGAACAATATTGTCAACATTCTGAGATAAGAGATTTAGTTATCTCATGGGGATTTTATCCTTCTGCACCAGCTATTTGCAGACTTCTATGTCAACTGTGAGTACCAAGAGTTGAATACACACCAATAACAGCAAAATAAACCAAGACATCTGACTCAAGTTAATTTCTACCATTATTTGCCCATTGTATTCTGTCTGCTCATTCAAAATTCTGATATTCAACCATCACCTAAATCCTCCAATTTCTTGTCCAACCACACACCTTATTTAATATTATTGATCACTTTTCCTCCTACACACATGCATTCTTGAATTTAAGAGTCTTACGCAAAATGAATTTAGTGGCAAGCATATAACCTACTTGAAATTATTGTCAAATTACGATCACAGATAAATGATATGTTCCTAACCTACCTATTGTCATGATAGATGTGTTCTAATGTCTGCAATTGAGTGAGTTACAGTGTTTTCTTACATCTTGTAACACAAATTGGCATCTTCTTTTTGGCCCTTTCTTCGCTTACATTAAAAAACAAACAAACAAAAAACCAAAAAAAAAAAAAAAAAAAGTAGAGGAGCACATGTCTGTCCTGGTTTCTGTCACTGCTAAAAATGAATATTTTCTTTCTGGAGATTATATACTGGAAATGAGAATATGACTATGGGTTTTAAAATGTCATTTTTCTGTTCTTAGTATACAATTGTATCAATAGGGTTCTATGGCTGCAGAACTTAATCCTGAACACTGTTTTAGTATTCAAGTGGAGGATAGCTAAATTCTAACCAACTTCTGAAAGAAATGAGTGCTTAGTCTAAGTCAAAGATGAAATATGTTGAAGGTTTTTGGTGCCTCTCTGTATTGTCTAGAGGAGTCAATTCTGCTTCTGAACTCACTGCTCTAAAAAAGCACTTTTTTTAAAACCCAAAATCATGAAGGGTAAATTTTGATTGGTTGGATGACCACTTATCTCTTGATATCCTCTCTATGTTTCTTTCCATGTATAACCATCTGTGCAAGTCTATGTTCATCCTTCTACAATAAACACCATTATTTAATGAATAGCATTGGAATTGCAGCAACATTATTTTGAGAACTTGCATGAGCTCCATCTGGGAATTGATGGTGGATTCCTCTCGGTCCCCTGTATTTGGGAGCCTGTTATTATGAATTTCTTTTGCTTTGGAAGACCTTAAGCCACAGAGAGGAAAAGGTTACTTCAACATATTGTACAGGCCTATTTATAAATATTTATTGCCACAAAAAAGAAAAAAAAAACTGTGTTTTCTACCTCATTTGTATGAGTCATTTTCTCCCCATTTCTGACCTCTAATAAGTCCCTGCCAGTCTGTTCTTAAACTACAGATACCTTTCTGTTTCTGCCAATAGGTGATGAGATCTCACGTTATACAGCATAATGTCTGTCTGTAATTACATGTATATTTAAAGCCTTCACTGCATATAAAACAGTTTCCACTTCTGTGACTTTGCAAATTACTGGAATTACATATTTGGGTAAAAAGTTTTCTCTGTACTGAATATGAAGAGGATTAATGAATATAGGCTTTCTTATTACTCTATTGAAGAGATTATCATACATTTCGTCAGATAGATAGATTAAAATGTAGGTGTGTAGATAGATAGGTAGATAGATAGATAGATAGATAGATAGATAGATAGATAGATAGATAGATAGATAGATAGATACATAGATAGATAGATAGATAGATAGATAGATAGATAGATAGATAGATAGATAGATAGATAGATAGATGGATGGATGGATGGATGGATGGATGGATGGATGGATGGATGGATGGATGGATGGATGGATGGATGGATGGATGGATGGATGGATGGATAGACGGACGGACGGACGGACAGACGGACGGACGGACGGACGGACGGACGGACGGACGGCGGATGGACGGACAGACCGACAGACAGACAGACAGACAGACAGACAGACAGACAGACAGACAGACAGACAGACAGACAGACAGACAGATAGATAGATAGATAGATAGATAGATAGATAGATAGATAGATAGATAGATAGATAGATAGACAAATTGCCAGGAACTAAACTGACCTTAATTTAGGTTTAGAGTTCATTGTAAAAATAGGCTTAGGTTTTGACTTCTCATCAGCTACAGACTTTGTACAAATCAATTGGTCAATGGTCACTGTGTGCTCCCAGAATAAGAAAACATCTTGCAGCTGTCATACTCAACTTGGAAGAATGTCTGGGGTACATGGAAAATCCCACTAGCTTGCTTCTTCCTCTGCCTATATAAGTTACCTGAGAAAATACAGTTTTTGGATGCCTTTAATAAGTTGGTCTTGGTCTACTCTGTCGCAACTCCTGTCTCTGTTTCTCTGCCCTTCTCTTCTAGGGTCCCCTGTCAAGAACTCCCGTGGTCCTGGGCAATGGGCACCCAATGTCTGGTCAGAAGGAAATGCTTGTCTGTGGGATATCTAGGATATTTGGTCACCACAGAAGGAAACTCTTTTTATGGGACATCTAGGATATTTGGACACCACACAAACGCTTGTCTGTAGGAGATCCAGGATGATGGGTCACCACAGATGGAAATGCTTGTCAGTGGGAGATCGAGAATATTAGCTCACTACAGAATCACATACCAGTGGGAGATCTAGGATAATTGGTCACCACAGAAACACTTGTCTGTGGGAGATCTGGGTTAATTGGTCACAACTGAACTGCTTGTATGTGGGAGATCTGGGATAGTTGTTCACCACAGAAAAACCTTCTATGGGAGATGAGGGATAATCCAGGCATTGTATTATGGGTCAACTATAATATAAGCATGAAGCTTTTCACAATCGTCTCAACGAGGCTCTCAAGACATGAATAATAAGGGTTAACAATAATATCTCTGTACATTTTTACATGAAAATGTTTTATTTTTATGTAAAATAAAATAGGCTAAAAAGTAAAAAACAGCAAAAAAAAAAAAAAACCAAAAAAACAAAAACAGATGCTAGAAAGATTCGTAGCTCAAGTATATTTTGGAATTGATTGTGATGAGTGTGTAAATAAAATCTGTACAATATGAAATGGGATCAAGAAAGTTATAAAAGCAGACTACTGGGGAACAAGCATCAGTGACAGCCATTGTGCCTCATCTCCCTTCTCTGGCAGAATTCCCAGAAGAAGAAAGACATAAAGAGTTAGGTGTTGAATAAGGACGAGAGAGAGAGAGAGAGAGAGAGAGAGAGAGAGAGAGAGAGAGTAGGTTTCAGAACTGCAGTTGTTCCGTATCTGTGACATTATATCAAAAGAAGGAAAATGGTTATTCGCTATTTTAGGTGTCTACTGGAGATGAGAGGAAAGCAGGAGATGTCCTGCTTCCTCCCTGGGTCCTATTGGAGATATCCTCTGTTCTTGTTAGGATATCTGGATCTCTTTGTGACATCAAGTTCTCTTCCCCCTCTGTCTTTGCTGCACCTGTCCATATGTCTGTCAATTTGTGTTAGATTTTGTTGTGTAAATGATTGATTGTTGTGAATTCATGTTAAAAAAATGGTTACAACTTTATCTGCGGGCCACCCAAGGTTTGATTTAGTTAAACTTGTTTAAAGGGCAGTTTCAATTTGCACAAGAGAAACTGATAAGTTATGCTATACTATGGCTGCGAGCCAATTACAATTAGTGAAATCCTTCTAGGTGCTAGCTATCTACACAAGCAACTCTTAAAGAGGCCTGATGACTGTTTTTGTTTTTGTTTTTTTTTCTAGAAAACCTCGGTGATTGTGTATATTGGGTTCAACAAGTAACAAGTTGCATTTTCCCTTGAAATTACAGTTATAAAATGTAAGAAACTTTTATCTGGTTTAAATAAGAATATGTTTATAGCAATTTCACTTTTGTTCCTGAGTGTTTTTTAAGATATAAATATGATCTTCATGTCTCAGTTATAGAGTATTGATTTATAAGTTATTAGATAAGATTAATTTATATATCTGAATAAATTATATATATATATATATATATACAATTTTATGTATATATATAATTTATTCATATATATATGTTTATATATATTCATAATATATATATTTATTCATATATATATTATAGCATTGTTAACAGAAATTTAGCTTAAAATTGGTAACTCAGGGTTGGAGTTTTTCTAAAAACAGGTGACATGAGCCAATTCAGCAAAACAGATCTCTGAAGAAAGTTCTAAATTGAGATAATATTTTATATAACACTTATTACAGAAAGTAGACTTATAAAAGATAGAATTTAAAATATTGTCTCTTAACTGACGCAATAAAAGCTGCATTGTCATGCATTTATAGGTAAAAACTGGCAGTCAAACTTTATATATAAAAGTAATGCCCTTGATATTAATTTTAAAGAGAATAGATTGTTTAAAAGTGAGATTTATTCTTCAAAATTATTTGCATGCTCTAATATTACAAAAAGAAATTTAAAAATATTAAATTGCCAATATTCCATTCGTTGCAGTTTACAATTCTATCACAAGTTCAAGGTTTTAACTCATTCATACTTTTATAAAATAAAATCAGACAATTAGATCAGTTATATCCTAAACAAACTGTGGCACAGAAAACTCAAATAAAAAAGACAATTTAGAGTCCTGAGGTCTATGCTGGAGCCGTCAGATCTCCGCTTCAGGATCCAGAACAGCCTGGGCTACAACACCGCATCTCCAGGCAAGGCAAAGGGCTAGAGGGGCACACGGAAGGCTGGCATGAAGGAGTAAGTATGCTCTGATGAGTCCAGCAGGCCCTGGGCAGGAGCCTTCATGTGTCTGCTTTGGGATTTGAGCAGCCTGGCCACAGTTCTCAGTCTCCAGGAAGTGCAAGAGGCCTGGTGTGCACCCAAAGGCAGACTGGGAGGATACAGCCAGCAGTGCTCAAGTGGGTCTGCCCCACAGAGCTTAGGTTCCAGTCCTGAGGCCTCTGGGGGGGGGGGGGACCTTCAGTTCTCTGCTTCAGGATCCAGAACAGCATGGGCTACAACACCACATCTCCAGGCCCTATAAGAGGCCAGAGGGACAACAAGGAGAACAGCTGGGAGAAGTCAGTGTGCTCTGGTGAGTCAAGGAGGCCCTGGGCGGGGGCCTTCGGGTGTCTTCTTCGTGATCTGAACAGCCTGGGCCACAGCACCCTGTCTCCAGGCAACGGAGGAGGTCAGCTGTGCACAAGAGGCCAGGTGGGAAGAGGCAGCTTGCACTGGTAATTCCAGAATTGACAAAAAGATCAATTAACACCAGTGAGTACTAGATAGCAAAAGGCAAACACAGGAATGTTACTAATAGAAATCAAGGAAATATGGCAGCATATGAACCCAATTCTCATTTAACAGCACTTCCTCGGTACCATATCACACCAGAAAAACAAGTTTGAATTTAAAATCACTGGTCGTGATGCTGGTACAGGAACACATAAGGGACATACTTAAAGAAATTCAGGAGAAAATGGGTCAAAAGTTAGAAGCTCTTACAAGGGAAACACAAAAATCATTGAAAGAAATTCAGGAGAATACAAAAGCCAATAAGGAGGAAGTGCAAAAATCACTTAAAGAAATACAAGAGAATGTGGATAAACAGGCTGAGATCATGAAAGGAAACACAATAATCTCTTAATGAATTACTGGAAAACACAACAAGAAAGTGAAGGAGCTAAGAACAACTATCCAGGATCTAAAATCAGAAGTACAAACAACTAAGAAAACTCAAAGGGAGACAACTTTGGAGATAGAAAACCTTGGGAGAAATCAGGGAACACAGATGCAAATATCAACAACAAAATACAAGAGATAGAAGAAATAATCTCAGGTACTGAAGATACCATAGAAACCATGGACTCAACAGATAAAGAAAACGCAAAATGCAAAAAATCTTGTAACCCAAAATATTCAGGAAATCCATGACACGATGTGAAGACCAAACTTAAGGATTATAGGCCTAGATGAGAGTGAAGATTTACAACTTAAAGGGCAAGCAAATATCCTGAATAAAATTATGGAAGAAAACTTCCCTAACCTAAAGAGAGAGATGCCCATGAATATACAAGTGGCCTACAGAAGTCTAAACAGACTGGACCAGAACAAAAATATGTCCCGACACATAATAATCAAAACACCAAATGTACTAAACAAAAAAGAATATTGAAGGCAGTAAGAGAAAAAGGCCAAGTAACATATAAAGAAGACCTATCAGAATCACACTAGACTTCTCACCTAGACTATGAAAGCTAGAAGATCCTGGGCAGATCTTATGCAAACTCTAAAAGAACACAAATGTCAGTCAAAACTACTACACCCAGCAAAACTCTCAATCACCATAGATGGAGAAACTAAGATATTCCATGACAAAACCAACTTTACACAATATATATCCACAAACCCAGCCCTACAAAGGATAATAGGAGGAAAATACCAATACAAGGAGGGAAACTTCATCCTGGATAAAGCAAGATAGTAGTCTTCTTTCATCAAACCCAAAAGAAGATACCTTATCAAATTTAAAAAATTAACATCAAAAATGACAGGAAATAATAATTACTATTCCTTAATATCACTTTGATGTTTAAGATGGGCTCAATGCCCTAATATAAAGATATAGACTAAGCAACGGGATACTTAAACAGGACCCTACATTTTGCAGCATACAGGAAACACACCTCAGTGTCAAAGACAAACACTACCATAGAGTAAATGGCTGGAAGACAATTTTACTAGCAAATGGTCTCAGGAAACAAGCTGGAGTAGCCTTTCTAATATCAGATAAAATAGACTTTCAACCCAAAGTCATCAACAGAGACTCTGACGCAAACTTCTTGCTGGTCAAAGGAGAAATACAACAAGAAGAACTCTAAATCATGAACATCTATGCTCCAAATGCAAGGGCATGCTCATTCATAAAAGAAACTTTACTAAAGCTCAAAAGAAACATTGCACCTAACAAAATAAGTGTGGGTGACTTCAACAGTGCACTTTCCTCAATGGACCAATCTATGTGTGTGTGTATTTATATATATATATATATATATATATATATATATATATATATATATATATATATATATAAAGAGAGAGAGAGAGAGAGAGAGAGAGAACATTTTATCCTATAGCAAAAGAATATACCTTTTTTTCTGCACCTTATGGTACTTTCTCCAAAATCGACAATATAATTGGTCACAAGACAGACCTCAACAAACATAAGAAGTTTGAGCTAATCCCATGCCTCCTATCTGATCATGGAGAGAGCATAATACACCTGAAAGCCCTGGAGAAAATGAAGCTAATTCACCCAGGAGGAGTAGAAGGCAGGAAATAATCGAATTCAGGGCAGAAATCAATCAAGTAGAAACAAAGAGAACCATAGAAAGAATCGACAAAACAATAAGCTGGTTCTTTGTGAAAATCAACAAGATTGATAAACCCTTAGCCAGACTAACCAAAGGGCACAGAGACAGTATACAGATTAGCAAACTTAGAAATGAAAAGGGAGATGTAACAACAGAAACTGAAGAAATTCAAAACATCTTTAGATCCTATTACAAAAGCCTATACTCAACACAAGTGGAGAATCTGGAGGAAATGGACATTTTCCTAGACAGATATCCAACACCAAAACCAAATCAGGATCAAATAGTTCAACTAAACAGTACCATAACGCCTGAAGAAATAAAAAGGGTCATAAAAGTCTCCCAACCAAAAAAAAGCACGGGAGCAGATGGCTTCAGTGTAGAATTCTATCAGACCTTCATAGAAGACCTAACACCAATACTCTTCAAACTATTCCATAAAATAGAAACAGAAGGAATTCTACCCAACTCGTTCTATAAAGCCACAATTACGCTGATACCAAAATCACACAAAGATACAACAAAAGAAGGGAACTTTAGGCCAATTTCTCTTATGAATATTGATGCAAAATACTTAATAAAATTCTTGCCAACGGAATCCAAGAACACATCATAATGATCATCCACCATGATCAAGTAGTTTCATCCCAGGGATGCAGGGATGGTTCAATATAAGGAAACCCATCAATGCTTTCCACTACATAAACAAACTCAAAGAAAAAAAAAATCATATGATCATATCATTAGATGCAGAAAAAGCATTTGACAAAATTCAGCATCCTTTCATGCTAAAAGCCTTGGAAAGAACAGGAATTCAAGGCTCATACCTAAACATCATTAAAGCAATATAGAGCAAACCAGTAGTCAACACCAAACTAAACGGAGAGAAACTTGAAGCAATCCCACTGAAATCAGGGACTAGACAAGGCTGTCCTCTCTCTCCATATCTTTTCAACATAGTACTTGAAGTTCTAGCTAGAGCAATTAGACAACATAAGGAAGTCAAGGAGATAAAAATTGGAAAGTCAAATTATCACTATTTGCAGATGACAAGATAGTCTACTTAAGTGACCTGAATACCTCCACCAGAGAATACCTACCACTGATAAACAACTTCAACAAAGTGGCTGGTTATAAAATCAACACAAACAAATCAGTAGACTTCCTATACTCAAAGTGTAATAGGCTGAGAAAGAAGTTAGGTAAATGACACCCTTCACAATAGCCACAAACAAAATCACGGTATGCACTCACTAATAAGTGGATATTAACCTAAAAAACTGGAATACCCAAAACATTATCCACACATCAAATGAGGTACAAGAAGAAAGGAGGAGTGGCCCCTTGTTCAGGAAAGACTCAGTGAAGCAGTATTCGGTAAAACCAGAACGGGAAAGTGGGAAGGGGTGGGTGGGAGGACAGGGAGAGAGAAGGGGCCTACGGGACTTTCGGGGAGTGGGGGGCTAGAAAAGGGGAAATCATTTGAAATGTAAATAAAAAATATATCGAATAAAAAAATAAAAAGAAAAACAATATAAAGTATCTTTGTGTGACTCTAACCAAACAAGTGAAAGATCTAAATAACAAGAACTTCAGGTCTCTGAAGAAGGTACTCGAAGAAGACCTCAGAAATTGGAAAAATCTGCCATGCTCTTGGATCTGCAAGATTAATATAGTTAAAATGGCCATCTTGCCAAAAGCGACCTACAGATTCAACACAATCCCCATCAAAATCCCAACTCAGTTCTTCACAGAGTTAGAAAAATCAATTCTCAAATTCATCTGGAATAACAAATATCCTACGATAGCTAAAACTGTTCTAAACTACAAAAGAAATTCTGGGGGAATCACTATCCCTGACTTCAAGCAATACTACAGAGCAATAGTGTTAAAAACTGCATGGTATTGGCACAGTGATAGTCAAGTGGACCAATGGAACAGAATTGAAGATCCAGAAATGAATCCACACAACTATGGTCACTTGATCTTCGACAAAGGAGCTGAAAACATAGTGTGGAAAAAAGTTAGCCTTTTCAACAAATGGTGCTTGTTCAATTGGAAGTCAGCATGCTGAAGAATGTGAATTGATCCATTCTTATCTCCATGTACTACACTTCACTCCAAGTGGATCAAGGACCTCCATGTAAAACCAGACACACTGAAAGTTATAGAAAAGAAACTGGGTAAGACCCTTGAGGGCATGGGCACAGGGGAAAAGTTCCTGAACAGATCACCAATAGTTTATGCTCTAAGATCAAGAATTGACAAATGGGACCTCATAAAATTACAAAGTTTCTGTAAGGCAAAGGACACTGTTAAAAGGAGAAAATGGTAACCATCAAATTGGGAAAAGATATTCACCAACCCTACATCTGATACAGGGCTAAAATCCCAAATATACAAAGATATCAAGAAGTTAGACCCCAGGGAACCAAATAACCCTATTAAATATGGGGTACAGATCTAAAGAAAGAATTTTCAAATGAAGAAATTCGGATGGCCAAGAGGCACCTTAATAAGTACTCAACATCACTAGTCATTATGGAAATGCGAATCAAAACAACCATGAGATTTCACCTTACATCAGTCAGAATGGCTAAGTTCAAAAACTCAGGAGACAGCAGGTGTTGACAAGGACGTGTAGTAAGAAGAACATTCCTCCACTGCTGGTGGGGCTGTAAGATAGTACAACCACTTTGGAAATCAGTCTGGCGGTTCCTCAGAAAACCGGACATGACACTTCCACAGGACCCCGCTATACATCTCCTTGGCATATACCCAAAGATTCCCCAGCATGCAATAAAGACACATGCTCCATTATGTTCATAGCAGCCTTATTTATAATAGTCAGAAGTTGGAAAGAACCCAGATGCCCCTAAAAGGAGGAATGGATACAGAAAATGTGGTATATTTACACAATGGAATACTACTCAGCAATTAGAAACAATGAATTCACAAAATTTTTAGGCAAATGATTTGATCTGGAAAATATCATCCTAAGTGAGGTAACCCAGTCACAAAAGAATACACATGGAATGCAATCTCTGATAAGTAGATATTAATTAGCCCAGGAGGTCTGAATACCCAAAACACAAATCTTATAACAAATGACTCCCATGAAGAAGTATGGAGAGGGTCCTGATCCTGAGAAGGATTGATCTAGCATTGGAGGGGAATAAAATGACAGAGAAACAGGAGGGAGATGATGGGAGAATGGATGGAGAGAAGAAGGTTTATGGGACATATGGTGAGTGGGGATCTGAGAAAGGGGAAATCATTTGGAATGTAAACAAACAATATAGAAAATAAAATATTTTTAAAAAGACAGTTTATTCAATTTAAACGATTTTAAAAGCTTTCAGAAAATGTTAATTTGTTAAGACCTCACCTCAAGCTTGCCACAAGAGAACATAAACCTCTGTTTGGTAGTCTCAAGGGGAATGCAAATCCTAATCCCATAGACAATTAACTGATGTGGGATAATTTACTTCACAAAAAAGTCAATTGTTGGCTGTATCACAACTGTCCTTTGGCAAAGGGACCATTAATGTAAATTCATATTTCTTTACCTCCAAGTAAAATTTGAGCACCCTATAATGGCTCTGTTGCTATGTTAATACAAAATTATGAGATAGAATCAGAAAAATGTTTAATAAAAGAACTATATTTATTCCTTATTCCTAACAACCAGTACATTGTTTTTTGAAGAATACTAATAGTTGGTGTTTTGCATAGAAAACTTTTAAGGCAAATTTAATAATCATTATTTCAAACACAAATTTTTAAAATTTGCCTTTCTACATATTTTTGTAAATGTATGCATACAGTCAATAAATAATACATTTACTATATTTATAAATAGCTCCTCTATGATAGCGAAATATAAAGATTTAGATTGCATGTTTATTATCTTAAATATTTCTCTTGCTTCACAATTAATTATATTATGTGCTACAGCACTGTTTATTAAAACATTAAATAATTAAGGTTTTAATTTTAGACATATAATTAAAATAAATATCTCATGGCTAACAAATGCCTAAAATTATATTTTTATAGATATTCCTAATTTTCAAATTTTATATGAATAAGATTTATAGTTTAATTTTTGAAAAATATATTTTCTCTTGCTTTTAAGACATTTAAAACCCATCCTACATTTTCTAGATACATTAATGAAAACAATGCCACTGCAGATTTACATATCAGTCAAATTATAGACTTTACATTAAGGTTTCATTCTTTATATCATCAAACTAATTATAGCTTAAAACGATAATATAATATTTCTAGTAATGTACGAGTCAAATTATAAAGTCTTTTCCTCAGTGTCCACAAGTTCTTCATATACCACACAATATTATTAATCCTGGAGGATTCGTACCTAATCAAGAGAAATAGATGTAACTCATATTTGTGATTTAAAAAATTAATTTAAAATTGTACATATGTCTATTAAGTTTTCAAGCTTTCTAATTATAATTGTGATAACAGAAGAAGCACCTAAAATTGAATTAGTCATTTCCTATGTTGTTTTTCTATACTAGATGTTTCCATAATTTAGCTACAAATATTATAACTGACTTTTACAGTCAGTCATTTGAAATGTTTTGTTAACAATATATTATTAGTCATATTATTGAGATTCCTTATAATCCTCAAAGACAGGATATTGTGGAACAGCCCATAGAACTTTAAAGCAATGGTTTTATAAATTAAAGAAAGGAGAAACATATCTCTGTACCAAACAGTTTTTTTAGAATTTCAAATCCAAGGATCTCTGAGCGTGGGAAGAATACATGTTTGTGATTTTTGTACAGTATGCTGAAGGAGTGTGCTATCAGCCAGAGTGGTTAACGAGATATGCAGACCATTGAAAATTATCTCGGTTCTTGTCACTTTTAGACAACTTCTGCTAATGCTGACAGAACAGACATCTGTAGACTCAACATCTCCCTGCAGAATTTTTATGTCTTTTGAACATTTCAGAAGAAACAAGCATTCACTTCGTAATCGGCCTTTCCCTGACTACTACTGTGGTGGTTCCTTGAGTGGCAGGTGGATGATTAGGACATTCCATTGTAATCATCGTTAAATTAGCTAAACAATTTCAATTAGCTATAGAGGCTTCTCCTGGATCTCTGGCTTCCATGCAAAGGCAAATAACTCCACTTGCCCAAGTTACAGAAATTAATGTAACATAAATGAAAATCCACACTGCTATCTCCAGCAAACCTTTAAATTACCATAGATGGATATACCAAAGATTTTCATCACACACACAAACACACACACACACACACACACACACACATACCTGCAAGCACGCACACACACACGTGCACATGCACAAAGCAACAAAAACAATAACAAAAAAGTACAAAGTATCTTTGATGGAGGAACAGGGGGAGGGAAGAGGGCTTATGGGAATTGCGGGGAGTGGGGACCCAGAAAATAGAAAATCATTTGAAATGTAAATAAACAGTACATCGAATAAAAAGAAAAAAGAAAAAATCCAGCATTTCAAAGGATACATAATAGAAAACAAAACAAAAACAAAAAAAAAACAAAAACAAAAACAAAAAACAACAACAACAAAAAAAAACCAAAACAAATGTAAGGAAACTATGCTTTAGAAAATCAAGAATCTACTGAATAGTAATTTTCAGCAAATCCACAGGGAGATAAACACAGAAACAAAGAAATTTAGCAGGAAGTAAAAATCTCTATTCCTTGATATTCCTTAAACTCAAATCACACAATTCCTCCAATGGAAAGACATAGATTAATAATTAATCTGGTTGCCCATATTGTCTCCATTTCTTGTGTGCTAGTATCTTCATCTAACGTTTTGCTGTTTGTTGGACCTCTCAGAGTATTCATCAGAAAAGTGTGTCACTCCCCAGACTCCTAAGATACTGGAACCCGATTTGGGCCTGTCACTGGACTTCCTTTGTCTCATGACTTTTCCATTTGTATCCCTGCAGTTCTGGCAAATAGGAACATTTCTTGGTCAGAGTTTGAAGGTAGAATTGCAACCCCATTCCTACACTTGTTCTCCTACAAGTTAATGGCAAAAGTTTTGAAGGTATTCTAGACACTGGGGCGGATAAGAGCATCATCTCTTCCCATTGGTGGCCAAGGTCTTGGCCAATTACCGAAGCCTCACATTCATTACAGGGGCTGGGTTACAATGGCCATCCCACAATCAGCTCTTCCACCCTCACGTGGAAGACGGCGGAAGGGCAAAAAGGGAGATTCACTCCCTATGTTCTCCCACTACCTGTCAACTTATGGGGACGGGATGTTATGCATGACCTCGGACTCACTTTATCCAATAAATACTCGCCACAAGCAGTCCAAATTATGAAGAAAAGGGGGTATGAAAGAGGAAAAGGGTTGGGGTCGTGTGAACAAGGACGTACAGAGCCCTTAGCGCCCAACCCAAACCAAGGTAGACAGAGCTTAGGTATTTCCTAAGCGCCACTGGGGCAGTACGACCCATACCATGGAAAACGGAGGCCCCTGTGTGGGTTCCTCAGTGACCTTTGACCTCCGAGAAATTGGCTGCGGTGACTACTCTGACTTTGGGACACATAGAGCCATCAACCTCCCCCTGGAATACCCCAATTTTTGTAATAAAAAAGAAATCTGGAAAATGGAGGTTATTACATGATTTAAGAGCCATTAATGAGCAGAAGAACCCCCTTGGGGCGGTGCAACGGGGGCTTCCGGTCCTCTCCGCACTGCCTAGGGATTGGAACCTAATCATAATAGATATAAGGGATTGCTTCCTCTCTATCCCTCTTCACGCCTCATAGACAGCTCTTTGCATTTACTGTCCCCTCAATTAATCATATGGAGCCAGATAAAAGATTTCAATTGGGAGTGTTACCCCAGGGGACGGCCAACAGTCCCACTATATGCCAGCTGTATGTGCAAGAAGCCTTAAAGCCTGTTAGGGTGAAGTTCCCTGTGATAATCATAATTCATTACATGGATGATGTGCTCATGTGCCACAGGGAACAGGAGACCCTCAAAAAAGCTTATCCTCTGTTGGTAAGAGCTCTGCAGGTTTGGGGCCTTCAAATTGCTACCGAAAAGGTTCAGTTCTCCGATACGGGCCAGTTTCTGGGCACTGTTATTCTCCCCGACCGGATTCGCCCGCGAAAAATAAAAATTTATAGAAAGGTCTTATGTACCCTGAATGATTTCCAAAAACTGCTAGGAGATATTAATTGGCTTCGCCCATTTCTCAGAATCCCCACAGCAGACTTAAAACCTCTTTTTGACATTCTATAAGGAGACACCCATATCCATTCCCCTCGGTCCTTGACGCCTGCTGCGGAAGCAGCACTCCTCCTAGTGGAAGAGGCTATAGAGAAAGCACAGTTGCATCACATTAACAACTCCCTGTCCTTTTTTCTCTGTGTATTCAAAACAAGAAAACTGCCCACTGCGGTTCTGTGGCAGGATGGGCCCCTTTTATGGGTCCACCCGAATGCCTCCCCTCAGAGGATCATTGACTGGTACCCCGCGGCTATAGCTCAACTTGCCCTTAAAGGCTTGAAGCTGGCTGTAGAATATTTTAGCAGGCATCCTACATATGTCCTGGTCCCCTACAATTCCTCTCAGGTGCAAACATTGGCAGCCACCTCAAATGATTGGGCCATACTGGTTACTACCTTCTTGGGGAGGATTGATAATCACTATCCAAAACATCCTCTGCTGCAATTTGCAGCTCTTCATCCTGTGATCTTCCCCCGAGTTACGTCCCCTACTCCGTTAAGGGAGGGAATAATGGTATACACTGATGGCTCCAAGAGTGGAAAAGGAGCATATGTCGTGGCCTCTAAGGTGTTCTCACGACAATATGCAGAATCCTCCCCTCAAATGGTGGAATGCTTAGTGGTATTGGAAGTCTTTCAAAGGTTCCTAGGTCCTCTTAATATCATCTCTGATTCATCCTATGTGGTTAATGCAGTCACTATGCTTGAGACCGCTGTTATTATAAAACCCACCAAGAGTGGCAGCCCTCTTTCAAAAAATACAGGATTGCTTATTAAAGAGGAGTGCACCCTTTTATTTTGAACACATCAGGGCTCATTCAGGGCTTCCTGGACCGATGGCCCTGGGCAACTACCTAGCCAATAAGGCCACCAGGTTGGCTGCCATGGCCCTTGCTTCCCCTTTACAAGCTGCAAAGGAGTTTCATGATAATTTTCACGTCACCTCAGAAACGTTGCGCAGACGCTTCTCAATAACTAGAAAGGAATCCCAGGACATTGTCACTCAATGTCAGAACTGCTGCCAGTTCCTCCCCACTCATCATACAGGTGAGAAACCCAGAGGGATCTCTCCTCTGCAAGTGTGGCAGATGAATGTCACACATATTCCTTCATTTGGAAAGCTACAATATGTTCACATGTCCATAGACACATGCTCTGGTGTCTTCCATGCTTCACCACTCACGGGAGAAAAAACCTCCCAAATCATTCAACATTGCCTCGAGGCATGGAACGCCTGAGGGAAACCTAAATGTTTGAAAACTGATAATGGACCTGCTTACACTTCTCAAAAATTTAAACAATTCTGCTTACAAATGCAGGTTATCCATATAACAGGTCTGCCTTATAACCCTCAGGGACAAGGCATTATCGAGCGAGCCCACCGCATGCTCAAATCCTATTTAATAAAACAAAAAGGGGGAATAGCGGAGGACTTACCCCCTATACCAAGGGTTGCTATAGCGGTAGCACTCTTTACTATGATTTTTTTTTTAAATTTGGACGAGCATTACCAGACTACAGCAGATCGACATTGCTCGGAACCACAACGGCCTAAGGAGCTTGTAAAGTGGAAGGATGTGCTAACTAATGAATGGAAAGGCCCGGATCCTATTCTAATAAGATTCCGGGGAGCTGTTTGTGTTTTTCCACAGAATGAAGAGAATCATTTTTGGGTCCCCGAAAGGCTTACTCGAATCATATTGGACCAAGGAAAAAAATACAATCCGGCCAGTCGATAAAGATGAACTAGTCCCTTCTGCTGATGATCCTGACGATTGGAGTCAGGTTTGCTCAAGGAGCACCATGCTGGGAGATCATGTCAACATTCCCACTACCCATGCCTGTGAGGTATAATGCCCAAGTTTATCCCAGGTTTTTTGCAACCAACAAAAATCTGGGTCTCGCCTATCTGCCCCAGGATGAATAGATTGAGGAATTTAAGGAAAATAGAACCATATCCCTTAAAGTAAGTCTATGTTTTCTAATGGAAGGAAATAATTTTAGCCGCCATTGTATTATACTAGGAAATCTCTCCTTTGCATGGCTGAAAGAAGCCACTGTAGATGGTACAGCTTTTAACATTGTCGTTGGGCAACCAGCTTTCATCAGGCAGGGTTCAGGATCAGGTCACTGGACTACCACCGATATTAAATATAAGACCTTTGCCTATGAGGATTATGTTGCCACCCCTGTCTGTGTCTGGCTGCCATTCATATGGATTGTTAGCAACAAAAGCCGTGTAGATACTGAATTGAGCTGTGGAGAAGGGGATTGTTATTACACCCTATGCTGGGATGCTGAGAAGTTCCCCATTGCAGTGGTGACCCGAATGCCACACTTTGTGCCCGTTCCGGTGGAAGCCTCTAATAGTATGTCATTGTTTAGACAAAAAAAGAGATTTTGGGATCTCAGCCATTTTTGTGGCTATAATCGACACCACTGCAGTTGCAGCATCGGTCACGGCCTCTGCCCTCATTCTGTCCAGTTCAGTGCAGGCTGCACAAAGCATCAATGAAATACCCAGATACAAGGAGGCCTCATGTTGGTCAATCAACGCATTGATCTGGTGCAAGAGCAATTGGATATCTTATAGCAAATGGCACAGTTAGGGAGTGAACAGAAACTCTCTGGCCTTTGTATCACTTCTATCCCATATGAAAATTTTACTAGAGTAGCTAATTTGTCTAAGAATCTTTTTCAGTTCATTTTTCAGTTCATTTTGCAGAATTGGACTTCTGAGTTTGAGCAGACGCTTCGCGAATTAAGGACGGCCGTGCTCCAGATCAACTCCACACGTCTTGATGTCATCTTGGATCTCTTCGGCCGTCTCCTATTTCAAAGAATGGGTGGGGGTTGGATTGTTTGGCATGGCCGTCTGCTGCGGTCTGGTGTTTATCCTATGGATGGTGTGCAGACTCAGAACCCAAAATAAGCGAGACAAGGTGATTATTGCTCAGGGGCTTGCAGCCTTGGAACATGGGGCTTAAACTGACATATGGTTAACTATGCTCAAGCAATAGATCGCTGACCGCACAGCTCTTGCACGCCCGGAACTCAGGTTCATTGCACTGGGCAGAGTGTCCAACACAGCACCCAAGGAGGGTTGTTGAACGAGGTATCGCACAGAGGGCCACTATCCCTCTGAAAGACATGTCGTTCCGCATAAGGGTTGCCTGCCCAAGTCTCCCTTTCCCAGAAAAAACGGAAGAGGACAGGTTGAGAGTATATCGGGTTCCAGAATAGGCCTAGGGATAACTTTCGCACATGGTCTGATCAATATTTTTGGCTGGGAGGTGCGACCACTGTCTCTACCCTCTCTACTGGGAAATCTATTTGCTGCATAATAAAACAAAAAGAGGGAGATGTGAGGAGCCGCCCGCTACTCCTGCAAACTCCATTAAAAGATGGCTCTCACATCCAGCTTGTGCTGAGCGGCGAACAAATCAGTGTGCATGCCTGAAGTGATTTAACGTCCTTCAGTCTCTGCCTACCTCGTGGCATAATATGGGCCGATGAGCTGCAACCAGTTAGGAAGTGCCACGTCCTAGGCGGGCCTACCAGCTTATATAAGGGATGGGTTTTCAGACCACCGGAGTCTCCGCTCTGTAAGTTTATGCTCTCATTCTCAAGATGCATTAAAGCTTTCTGCAGAAGGATCCTGAGTGTGCGGCATCGTTTTTGCTGGCGAGATGGTAGCAAGGGACATTCAGAAATCCATCAATGCAATACACTACATAAACAAACTCAAAGAAAAAAACCACATGGTCATTTCATTGGATGCTGAAAAAGCATTTGACAAAATTCAGCATCCTTTCATGCTTAAAGTCTAGGAGAGAACAGGTATTCAAAGCACATACCTAAACATAGTAAAAGCAATATACAGCAAACCGGTTTCCAGCATCAAACTAAATGGAGAGAAACTTGAAGCAATCACACTGAAATCAGGGACTAGACAAGGCTGCCCCCTTTCTCCTTATCTTTTCAATATTGTACTTGAGGTACTAGCTCAAGAAATTCGACAACATAAGGTGGTCAAAGGGATACAAATTGGATAGGAAAAAGTCAAGCTATCATTATTTGCAGACGACATGATAGTCTACTAAGTGACCCAAAAAACTCCACTAGAGAGCTCCTACAGCTGATAAACAACTTCAGCAAAGTGGCAGGTTATAAAATCAACTCAAGCAAATCAGTGGCCATCCTATACTCATAGGATAAGCAGTCTGAGAAAGAAATTAGGGAAATGACTCCCTTCACAATAGCCACAAACAGTATAAAGTATCTTGGTGTGATTCTTACCAAACATGTGAAAGATCTGTATTACAAGAACTTCAAGACTCTGAAGAAGGAAATGAATGAAGACCTCAAAAAATGGGGAAACCTCCCATGCTCATGGATCGGTAGAATCAATATAGTTAAAATGGTCATTTTGCCAAAAGCAATATACAGATTCAATGCAATACCCATCAAAATCCCAAATCAATTCTTCACAGAGATAGAAAGAGCAATTATGAAATTCATCCGGAATAACAAAAAACCTAGGATAGCTAACACTATTCTCAGCAACAAAAGAAATTCTGGGGGAATCAGTATCCCTGACCTCAAGCAATACTACAGAGCAATAGTGTTAAAAACTGCATGGTATTGGTACAGTGACAGGCAGGAGGATCAATGGAACAGGATTGAAGATCCAGAAATGAACCCACACACCTATGGCCACTTGATCCTCGACAAAGAGCCTGAAAACATCCAATGGAAAAAAGATAGCCTTTTCAACAAATGGTGCTGGTTCAACTGGAGGTCAGCATGCAGAAGAATGTGAATTGATCCATCCCTGTCTCCCTGTACTAAACTCAAATCCAAATGGATCAAGGACCTCCACATAAAGCCAGACACTCTGAAGCTAATAGAAAAGAAACTGGGGAAGACCATTGAGGACATCAGTACAGGGAGAAAGTTTCTGAACCGAACACCAATAGCGTATGCTCTAATAGCAAGAATTGACAAATGGGACCTCATAAAATTACAAAGTTTCTGTAAGGCAAAGGACACCATCAAAAGGACAAATCGGCAACCAACAAATTGGGAAAAGATCTTTACCAATCCTACATCAGATAGAGGGCTAATATCCAATATATATAAAGAACTCAAGAAGTTAGACTCCAGAAAACCAAACAACCCTATTAATAATGGGGTACAGAGTTAAACAAAGAATTCTCACCTGAAGAACTTCGGATGGCGGAGAATCATCTTAAAAAATGCTCAACTTCATTAGTCATTAGGGAAATGCAAATCAAAACAACCCTGAGATTTCATCTTACACCAGTCAGAATGGCTAAGATTAAAAATTCAGGAGACAGCAGGTGTTGGTGAGGGTGTGGAGAAAGAGGAACACTCCTCCACTGCTGGTGGGGTTGCAAATTGGTACAACCACTCTGGAAATCAGTCTGGCAGTTCCTCCTAAAACTGGACACCTCACTTCCAGAAGATCCTGCTATACCACTCCTGGACATATACCCAGAGGATTCCCCAACATGTAATATGATACATGCTCTACTATGTTCATAGCAACCCTATTTATAATTGCCAGATGCTGGAAAGAACCCAGGTATCCCTCAACAGAAGAGTGGATGCAAAAAATGTGGTATATCTACACAATGGAGTACTATTCAGCCATTAGAAACAATGAATTCATGAAATTCTTAGGCAAATGGATGAAGCTAGAGAACATTATACTAGGTGAGGTAACCCAGATTCAAAAGGTGAATCATGGTATGCACTCACTAATAAGTGGATATTAAACTAGAAAACTGGAATACCCAAAACATAATCCACACATCAAATGAAGTACAAGAAGAAAGGAGGAGTGGCCCCTTGTTCTGGAAAGACTCAGTGAAGCAGTATTCGGCAAAACCAGAACGGGGAAGTGGGAAGATGTGGGTGGGAGGACAGGGGGAGAGAAGGGGGCTTATGGTACTTTCGGGGAGTGGGGGGCTAGAAAAGGGGAAATAATTTGAAATGTAAATAAAATTTATATCGAATAATAAAAAAAAACTGACAAAATTAACAATTATTCATGAATTTTGAAAGGGAAATTCTGAAATTTATCTGAAAAAAATCAAAGTAGCAAATATTCTTATGCGTAAAAAATGTTATAGAACAATTATTATCCATAAACTCAAATTACACAAAAGAGTAATATTGACGTGAAAAGTATGGTGCTAGTATAGAGACAGAGAGAATTTCTCATAGACTAGAACTGAAGACCCAGAAATAAAACCACTCAGGGATACTTGAGCTTGAGAAAAAAGCCAAGAATACATTATGTAATAAATGGTATCTTCCTTAAATGGTGCTGACATAAATTGAAACCAGTATGTATCAAAATGAAAATAGAAACACAATTGTTAGCTTGTGAAAAGTTTATTTCCAAGTGAATCAAGGACCACAATTCACTATGAGAGGCATGTCAGGATGTTGATTTTTAGGGTACTGGTACATTGTTCTTTCTTGGGGTCTCTCATCCTATGTGTAGGTTTCTTGGTTCCTAGTATTGATACTTCACTATTATCTTGAACAGTCAAAGGCAGGTAGATATTGATCTTTAATTCAGAAGTGTATAGTCTCATAGTAAATTCCTACTGTTCCTTCGGACATCAAAATTCGATAATTTCTCACTAAACCTGTTATTCTCTGTTTATGATCCTCAGCAACCTGCCGAAAAAAAAAATGTACTCTTCCCTGCTGACTGATTAACAAAGGAGAGAGACCCAGAATTTGGTTGTTTTATTGTCCATAACAATTTTGGGACATAAATCTAATCTACTCTTCTAATTGGTGGCCTGTCAGTTTTTCCAGGTCTGTACCTCAGACATTTATTGTCTTATTTCTTCAGGAGTTTGTGGTTAAAAAATAAAAGGTGTATACAGTAATATTTAACACTTAGACAAATAGAAATAGATGTTTAAAATAATTTTGTTTTGATTTGTTTTGTTTTGTTTTTTGAAATGGGGTTTCTTAGTATAACATTAGATATCCTGGGACTCACTCTATAGTATAGTCTGTCCTCAAACTCAGAAATATACATTCTGCCTCCTAAATATTGGGATTAAGGCATATCCCACCACTTCCCAAATAAGGCATGTATTTTTAAAATAAACATTTTATAGCCATACCATTATTTTTAATAATGATCTTAACATAACCTTGGTCCTTTTTTTAGTATATTGGTACAACAGGAAAAAGGTATATACTTTTATAGATAGGTAAACCTTCTATAAATTACACAACATGATATATATATATTTTTCATTTAAGGAGAGGCTCTATTTCTTTGTAAAATGAAAATCAGGTTGTAGATTGTTATCGAACAAAATGTACACAACTTTTTGAATCCCCTGTCCTACTTTGCTATTATTTGAACTGTACTGTTTAATATATATCCATGACCATGGGCAATAAATTTAAAAAAATAATGGAGATTCCTCTTTTTCTCTTTTTTTTTTTTTCGAATGCACTCCAATTTGATCCATTATTGCACAGGTGATTTCTGATTTCTCATTTCTCCCTATGCTGGGTGTTATCTACTTATGTTCTTGAATAGTCACCTGTCAAGACTCTTTTGGGACAGTACATAAGTGTTTATTGGCTCCTGGGGCTTATTGGGATTAATGAAGTTTTGAATCAATAAAGAGAGTGAGAGCTTGAAAGGCATTATTGTTAAAAACCTGTTTCTAGCCATATCCACAGCCTACTCCTGATTCAGCAGATAAGCTGAAGAAGAAAGTGATGAGACTTAAGTGTAGAAATAAGAGAAAGGGTCAGGTCCTGAAGCTACACCATTAGAGGTATGTTATTCTACTGTATATGGACAAACAGAAGTAGACCAGCAACAAACGGACCGAAAGAACAGCGATAGAACAGGAAGGTTGGTCTGGAATCATTTGATCTTTGTTCTAACTATCTGATCATATGCACCCTTTTGCTTGTCTGAAAATTATTTATAATACCATTCATGGTGACTGTTCATATTTGGACATTATGAATGAATTACACTTGTGCACACACACTCCAAACATACCCATGCTTATTCAAATAAGCACACACACAGATACAACAATGAGAAACAAAGATATATGAAACTTATGAAACTGTGGCCATATATGTGTGTGTGTGTGTGTGTGTGTGTGTGTGTATGTGTGTGTGTATGAGTAGTGATAATGTACAGCTGAAGTCATTGTCTTACAAGATATTTTGATGTATAAAGGTTCCTGCTCTAAATTCTACAATGCATACTTTCTTTGCAATAATCCGCAGTGTAGAAAGAATTACTTCATCATATCCTAATTGCTGATCATATTGTATGCACACCTGAACACATAGAACCCTCCATATAATTTAAGTTACTAAGGGAGTTATGTATAAAAAAAAATAAAAGAGACCTATGCACTTCTATGTTACCAATGTCTCATTTTTTTAATTTTTAGAAACCTGCACATGTCTATTATAAGCAAGGAAGGTGGTATGCAAAGCCACTATGGGAACACAAGTGACTCAGCTCTCAAATCAACAATTAAATATAGAAACTCATAAAATTAGGAAAAGTGGAAGTGGGATGATAATGTATTGGTTTTCAGCAATCAGAACACACATGGAGAAATGAAAATGGCAAAATCTGAAATATTAACTGATTTTATAACCAAACAGGAACTGAAGAGGAACGGAATTCCCAAATTAGCAGCTCAGAGGCAATATACAGCGGCACTTATATAATATTTGATTGTATATGAAACATGGTCCACTAAAGTACCATGGCTTTCCAACCCAACTCTCTTTCCCAGAGGCAAATTCTTTGTCCCCTTCTTTAAAAAAAGAAGGAAAAAAAACTCCATTGTTAAAGTTGTTGCATTGTGTGCCCCTCTCTCCTTTCACTCTTATTTATCACTGGAAAAGTAAAATCCTGATTGCCCTGCTGAGACAGATTCTCACACTACAGGACAGAACATAAGGGAAATACGGTGAATAAGGACATAATTGATAACGGAGGATACAATCCAAAAGTTGCCTTACTGTCTATGTGTGATGACTTCATTGTAATAATGAGTTATTAATGGCTACTATGTAATGACACATTGAGTGACTTTCTTATATATTGGCTCTATTTACTGTGATAGCCATTGAAAATAGTCACTCTATAGTGCTCCTACAGAAAAGGTCACAGGGATATACACAGCTGGAGGCAAAAATTCTCCGATGCCAGCCATAAGATGGATCCTGTGTGAGGGAATATTTTGTGTTGACCACTTATGTACATCCTTCATTATATGTTCACCAATTGATAGCCAGTGTGAGATGAGCTCTCTCGTATTAAATCTGGGAGAACGGCTCTGGGGTATACATTTTATAGAGCCCAGAATGAGCTCTATATAAATGTCACCAAATATGAATGATCACAAATTAATTTTTATAAAGAGATAACAACATAGTAGAGATCTAATTGCTACAAACCAACCTAAAAGATCTTGTAATTTGTGTAACCTCCTAATTCATATTATAACAAAATTTTCAGCATATTTTGGACATCAGAAGAGTGGCCAAGGATTAGGAGTCATTAGTTATCCCAATGTGACCTCTATAAATATATACAATCGCATGTTGAAACACTCCATAGATATAAAACAGTGTGTCAAACCTCAGCTGTAACAATGTGACTATCAATAATTGATTATAATGCACTGTATATTAAATGGTAGCCAACACTCAGTGGTCAATTGCCACTGACCATCTGACAGTGACATGCATTGTTACCATTATAATCATCGGTACATTACAATTTCTAAACAGTGACAATCATTCAAAAGATGAGATCTCAAACATATATCAATACAATTCACCCCAGAACACACACACACACACACACACACATACACACAAACACACACACATACACACGCACACACACATATATATATTAATCTGACCAAAAAATTTTAAACACCAGTCATCAATTAGAAGTACATAATCTCAGAAATTTTTCTTTGATATTTTGAAACGTACAGCTTATTTTCTGAGTTTCTATTTCGTATCTCTCTCTCTCACACACTCATAGATGCAGAAATGCTTATGACTTTCTTGAGCATTTTCAATTGTTAATTTGCTTGAAATATATTCACAAGACTTCCAATAATCTTCCAATATCATGAATTGAAAATAATATCTTATGCCAGGCAATGGTGGTGCACGCCTTTAATACAAGCATTCTAGGATGCACAGGCATGAAATTTCTGACTTCAAAGCCAGCCTGGTCTACAGAATAAGTTCCAGAACAACCAGGGCAATACAGAGAAACCCTGTCTCCAAGAAAACTAACAAACAAGCAAACAAATAAAAAGTAAGATCTTCTGCCTAATTTATCTTGAGTTATCATGAAGGTAAATTATATTCTATTGTTAACAGGCTGGGAAACCACAACTCATTAAGACTGGCCAGATTTTAGAGAGTATCACATTGAAATCTTGTCTGTGAAATTTTGATTTTTGTATTAATCACTGTTAATGCACACCTGGACTTTTGAAATCAGTTCCAAATTTCTATATTTATAGTAGAATAACTATTGAATTCATAATTGACAATAAGAGCTGCTCTAAATTTTTTTATGTATTTTGAAATGGGAATAATTTGTAGGAGTGTACTGAGTTGTGGAAACCACATAGTTTGCTGGATGACAGCATTCTGATATTTACAGTGGCAACATGAATTTAAATCAGTGGTGTCCAGGGCAACTAAAACTACAATGAATCTTCTTAAGACATTTGAGCATATATATATATATATATATATATATATATATATATATATGTACACATATATAAATATACTTATATGAATATATATAAATTATATTTAAATGTAGTGTATATTCATTATATATAATGTAAATGTATATTTAAATACATAACTATAAATTAAATATATTTAAATAAGAAAAATTAAATAATTATAAAAGATTAAATGATATTATAAGGAAGAGGTGATAAAACATGTAAAGGAGTTAAGGAGACTGTCACATTAATCTGATTTGAATATATTGAATATATGTATAAGAGTGAATGATTTTATATTTTACAGTTTGTAATTTGTAAAATATTATGCTTGACAATATAAATTGACAAAAGTTTGCTTAACTGTTATAGAATGTTATGGCTAATTTCTTATAATCACTAAAAATAATAAAAAAATTGAACCTACTTATATGCAGAATTTCTCCTAATGCTTTCTCTTCATTAGCGACTAAGTAAGTCTTATTAAAATTTCAGAAATATTGAAAATAAAAATTCAAAACAAACCTGTAAGGCAAACATTGCATTAAATTCCATGACACATACAATCTTTAATATGTCTGACTCTCCTCACATGAATTAAAAACATGCTTAGCTTAGAAAACTCATTTCTAATCTATAAACATTAAAATCATAGAAGATATTTTCAAAATATTTAAAAAAGTAGAACATCATACTAAGTGAGGTAACCCAGACTCAAAAGATCAATCATGGTACGCACTCATTGATAAGTGGATATTAGCCTAGAAATGTTGAATACCCAGGACATAATCCACAAATTAAATGATGTCCAAAAAGAATGGAGGAGTGGCCCCAGGTTCTGGAAAGACTCAGTGCAAGAGTAGAGGGGAATTCCAGAACAGGGAAATGGAAAGGGGTGGATGGAAGAACAGGGGGATGGAAGAGGACTTATGGAACTTGTGGGAAGTGGGAACCCAGAAAAGGGGAAATCATTTGAAATGTATTTAAAATACATCAATTAAAAAAATGTAGAATATAACATAATTATTTTAGGTTGAACAATATTCAATTTTATAATTTAAACTTTTTGAAACCTAGATTATTTATAGTTTTTAATGTTTAACTCCTTCCAATTCTCCAAAAATCTAGTAATAATGTTAAAGAAAGTGGACTTGTTTAAAATGTTAAAATATACATTATATATTTATTATTTATATATTTTAATAAGTATTAATTTTTACATATTTATATTTAAATGCATAAATATATTTAAAAATATATAAATACTACATTTATATATTTAAATATATATTTATAAGTATATAAATATTATATATTTAATATGTAATTATATATTATTGCTATATTAAATATATATTTATATGTAAATATATATATTATGGTTCCCTTCTCCACTCATAAACACTTCACTCATATATCAGCAGTGTAAATCAGTAGAGTCAGAATAACAAACAAGAATCATCTGTTGTAACACAACCTAGAAGATACTGCCAGGAATCAGCCTCAGTACAGGTTAGCATGAGGAATTATCAAGAACACCTATAGATAATTTGAGGTGAACTTCTCTTTGCAAAGTGAAATTAGTGAAGATATTAGACCTGTAATGTTTGCTCAGCTTTCTCTATAAGCAATGCTATCTAACGTTTACTGAGTAAACTTTGAATTGTTTTGATTCTCCCTCCAAATATCAAGTGTATTCCACAGGTTTTCATCAACACAGGTCTTACCTCAGCATGTGAACATGACCAATATGACATTGCTGCCAAGCACCCATCATATGCTGAAACATAAACAATTTGACACATCTCCAGAAATATTCTTAATGTATTTCTGGTTATGGATTCCATACAGATGCATGTCATCTGTTCATTTTAAAGTGGGACAATTATAAGCCAAGGATCCTCCCTTAACTTCGTCCTTTAGCCTAATATCACTTCTCCTCTCTATCATCACGTGCTAACATCACTTCTCTGAATCTTCATGTGTTTGTTCCAGCAAAACACCTTCTAGTCAAACTGACTTTCTAAAGAACCTTTAATATAGAACTGCACGTTTATAAAATATGGATACTCTATAGTACAAGTTTGTGTGTTCCTATTAATCATCCTATTTTTCTTCTTCACAGAGTTGTAACTGAAAGATAAGACTAGCATCAAATTATACACTAGGACTGGACACGTGATCAGATCTACAAAATTATTACATATATTGAAAACATTCAATGAGATTATATGACTTAATTTTTCAGATTGCTGTACATAATATATTTTATCCAATTTTTTATAGAATTAAGAAAAATTGCAGTGTACAATCCATTGATATTTTGTATCTCGACAAAAGTTGCACCTGAATCTTCCAAAACACTCAATTGTTTTCTAGACATATTTGCAGGTTAAATTATTTAAATGAAATTAGCAATGCTAGTGAGTAAAAATTAATTTCAATAAATTAATAATTGTTTCCCATATCACAATGAAAATGTAATTTAATAAATATTACAAATGCGTAAAAAACAGAACATTATGAAACTGCTGAAAAAAGTGATTCAAGGTTGTCATGCACTTACATTTACTTATAAATCAGTTATAAACAAACCAGACCAATATCCATAGCGCTACAACCTAAACCTGGGGTAGCATATTAGTGGTGTCTCTAAGTGCTTTTGAGAAGCAGAAGCTAAATAGGCTATAGCTGGTAACAAAGTTGCTTTGGTCCTTTCCATTCCCATTCTGGTCATGGACACTGTATGGATGTATAGAATTTGCAATTAGAACACTTTTTAGGAATTCTCTCTTTATTTGACCATTAATCATTGACAGTGATGATTTGCCATCCTTTATGTTTGATTGTTTCCATTTAATCTTTCACAAAGTCAATGATGTAATATATTTGTCAACTTGTACATTATAATAAAAAATACCTGTAGCATATGAGGATTAATATGCTGAAACTGATGACTTAATGTACCGATATAAATATATTTTAACTCAGTATTATAAACTAATTTTATATCCATTTTCCTTTTTTAAATTTTCTATATTCTTTGTTTACATTTCAAATGATTTCCCCTTTCCCAGTTCCCTCCTCATGATAAGTCCCATAATCTCCATTCCTTCCGCCCATTCCCCAATCACAAACTCCCATTTTTCTTTCCTTTGTCCTGGTATTCCCCTACAATGCTGCATCAAACATTTCCAAGACTAGTACCTTCTCTTTTCCTTCTTTTTGGGAATCATTTGATATGTTAATTGTGTCTTTAGTATTCATAACTTCTAGGTTAATAACCACTTATCAGTGATTTTATTCCATGTGCATTCTGTAGTGATTGGGTTACTTAGGATGGTATTTCCAGTTCCAACCATTTGCTAAAAAAAAAAAAAAAAAAAAAAAAAAAATGAATTCATTGTTTTTAATTGCTGAGAAATACTCCATTGTGTAAATATACCACATTTTCTTTATACATTCTTCTATTGAGGGACATTTGAGTTCAATCCAGTTTCTGGCAATTTCTTATAGAATTAGAAACATGCTAATTTGTTTGGTGATTGCTATCTTCTAATTCAAAATTCAGAAATATATAGTGAAGAGATATGAGAGTGGAATGCATGTATGCTACTTTTTTTTCTATTTCATTAGGAACATGAATTGATAAAGCATATATAACCATGAAAATTTCCTTTTATTTAGTTTAATTATTTTTCCTAGAAGTAGAAGTATTCTTTTTTTATTTAGTAAGTAGGTCAGCATAGGAAGGATTTGTGACTTCGTAAAGAGAAAGAACTTTTGAAGTGTTTCGAAATGCCTCTTTATAAATCACACAGCATATTTTATGATGTGTAAGAGATAGATGTGATACACACTTTTATTTTTATTTATATGGAAGATGAGTAATTGTGTCCTTTTACTTTTGAATTTCAGGAAACAACACCTTAATATAAGTTGAAAAATAATACTGATACTTTAGTGTACAAAACTGGCACAAACATAAATTTCATTTGGTATAACAAATCAAAGGGAATGTTTCAAGATTACATTAAGATTATCATTCTGTTGGTCATTTAATTCTGTCCATGTAAAAGGTCCTTTCTCTATTTTTCTCTTATTAAATTAATGCCATTGATCTTATTGCTCCAATTGCATTTTCAATATAATGGTTCCCCATATATTATGGAAGTTTTGTGATTAAGTGTTTTTATTTTGTTTGTTTTTAATTTTCTTTTAGCATTTTACTTTAATTGCCTATTGTCTATTAAAAAGAGAAAAAATGTGTCGTGAATATATTTATTAATGATATTGGAAGGTAAAGTATCTTTATAGCAATTCATATGAAAAAATACTCTTGTTTTAAATGTTTAAATGGAATAAAATTACACAAGTCTTTTCGCCTTTCTAAGGACTTGTTTCCTATGCAATATTCTTTTATTGGATATATATATATTTGAGCAGTAAATATTTATTTATTCTTTTTAAAGCCCCTTACATACCTGAAAACAGAAATATGATTAGGAATTTATCTAGAAAATATTTCCTGTTTCTCACGACTGCACATGTATGTGTCCATGCAATGCTTAATCTTCTCAAAGATATAAACATATCTGTTGCAATTCTAATGTTGATTTTACTGTAATAGTAAAACCTGAAAATAAATGATTACTGGCTAAATCATAAATATATCTGTGTTGAATTTGAATGGTAATTTCAAAAAATGTTAAATTATAACTATTACAACAGATAAGGGATAGTTTGGCCTCTTTTAATACACTGTGATATAAAATACATAAATCAAAACTGAGTAATTGTTTGAATTGAAAGTCTTATTTTCAATATCCAAGATTTATAAATTGTCACAGTAACGAATGTAAATGACTATACAAATTAATATCATATTACTCCAATTCTGAGATTAAAATCATGTCATATATCATATATCATGGATTTTGAAAACCAATGTTCAGAATAAACATCTCAATTTTTCTAAAATAGCAATTTATAAGATTCATGTAGAAAAATATTTTTCTTTTTTGCTTTTCAGTTACATATGATAAAAATATGTAGCTCAGTACCATTTTACCATGCACAAGACTAGATTTAATACAAATGACAGGCAGGGTATTGGTGGCACACGCCTTTTTCCAAGCAATTGGGAGGCAGAGGCAGGATTATATCTGAGTTCAAGGCAAGTCTGGTCTACATAATGTGTTTCAGGACAACAAGGCCTACAAAGAGAAAACAGAAAATTGACACCACGTTAAATTTTATCTTTCCAGAAAGAACTTGTTTATGTATTGGATATAATATAACAAAGCAAATGTTGAGGGAAGTCTGTCCTAAAAATTTCTTTATGATTTTAGGTGAAGATTGTTGAAATGACATACAAAGAAACAAACATTAAAAAAAAATCTCAAACACCAAAATTGCACCAGAAAAATTTGGTCTTTCCAGAAAGAACTTGCTTATATATTGCATATAATAATACAAAACAAATATTGAGGGAATTCTGTCCTAAATCTTTCTCTATGATTTTAGGGGAAGATATCTAAAATGACATATAAACAAACAAAAAAAAAAAAACTTAAACATCAAAGTGACACCAGAGAAATTTTGTCTTTCCAGAAAAAGTTGCTTATTCCTATAATATAATAAAACAAACCAAATATTGATGGAAGTCCATACTAAATATCTTTTATTTTTTGTGAAGATTGTTAAAAGGATTAAAAATGTAAAGAAAAATGAATGGAAGAGCTTATTGATAGTTAAATAAATAATAATAACAAAAGAAAATCCTTACACAGCACATGGCTAATAAGTGCGTTTAAAATTTTGGAAGTGAGAATTCATCATAATTATTGCATATTTGCTTTGTGTACAAAAGAAATTAGAAGAATTTAAAATTAGTTAATATATATGTATCAGAGATGGAAAATTGGAATGTGCTATGTATGAGGAAGCAAGTTCAATTTAAAAGTTTTTAGAACAAGAAATTGAAAAATACACTACTGTTGAGTTACGGTGAGAAATTTGACATTCTCTACAGCAAAATGAAATGAGATTATATATGATGAAAACATAATACCTCAAAATGAATAAAAGAAAATGGAGAAGTCTTAAACACATAGGCAAAGGGGAAATTTTCTTTAATAGAGCAGTTTTGTCTCAGGTAGGATGAGCATCATATAAATGGTAGTAAAAGAACTTGAAATGCTTTTATAAGGCTAGTTATCATGTCCATATTAGACAGAAACCATATATAGATTTTGAAAGTCTCTTCACTAAACCTACATCTAATAGTGAAATAATATCAAAAATCTTTTCAAATTGAAAGGAATTAAAATCTCAGAAACAAATTTATCCAAATAAAAACGTGGATGAAAAATTTGAAGAGAATTCACCATAGAGGACTATGAAATGGCCAGGAAACATGTACATAAATAAAGAACCTCAAGTGGCCTGGAAAATTTATAAGAAATATACAACATCGAATGGCCAGGAAAATGTACAAAAATTTACATCATTATTCCTTAGAGAAATTAATTCTTTAAATTAAAAAAAAAAAAAAACTGGTACCACCTTTCCAGAACTCTATGTAATGTTACATCAAATAATTGGAATTAATACTAAGTGAGGACACAACTATATTGCTCTTAAATTGTACCCAAAGGATGCTTTACAATACAACAATAACATATGCTCCACTCATGTTTTAGAAGTCATATTTGTAATAGCCAGAGTTTGGAGGCAACCCAGTTGTCTATTAGCTGAAAAATGAATACTGAAATTGTGGTTCATTTAAAGTATAGAATTCTATTCAGTTTTAAAAAACAGGTTGCTGACATGACGTATTTTATAGGCGTATGTGTCAAACTAGAATATATCATCTGAGGGAGTGAACCCAGATTCAAAAATTTTGGCGGGACATGTGTTAACTAATAAATGGAGATAAAAAGTACAGATTAGTAGTGACAACCCAAAGACCGTAATTAGTGTATCAAGAAGTATGGTACAAATGAGGATGCTTTAGTCCCACTTTAAAAGAGGAACACAACAATCATTTGAGGGAGAGAAAGGGGGAAACCTTTGTAGGATGCTGTAGAGTTAGGCGAAATCACTGGTGCTAGATTAGGGATGTTTAAAAATAGAAGAGCAGGTGTTCTCGAAAATGAATGGAATGTGAACTTGAATATTTTAAACTTCAATGAAAGTGTAATGGCTGAGAGGCATCCAGAAATACATAGAGCTATGAGGTTTAAAGCATTTCTTAAACCCAATATGTGTGAATTTTCTTTTTTCCTTATATGTAAATTTGGGTTTATGTGACATGTTTATAAATATTAGCATGGTTACTTTGAGAAGAATTTCATGATAATTTATGCAAAACAACATGCAAAAAGCCTCATTTAAGTATTATCCATGGTGAGATGGAATCTGGAGATTACACCTCAAGTATATTTTTAAATCCCCCAGCACCAGTAGATGGATGGGATAATATTCCTGGCTTCAATATTTTGGCCAAGATTTCCTCATCTCTTAAAGTATTGCCGGAGAAAAAATTAATCTGAGATTAAAGGAAATGCAAAATAACGTCTGACCTAACTTGGGTTCCATCCCATGTGAAGGAAGTGAACCCTGGCACTCTTATTATTACTATGTTGGGCTTGCAGTTTGGAGACTAAGAGGACTTTCTTCTGAATGGCTGTACCAGTAGAAAACCGAGACAAATGTACATATTTATTACCAGACATCGGACTGAGGTCATGGAATACTATGCCAGAGTGAGAGAAAGAGTTTAAGCTTAAAGTATCCTTGATCCCTGGGTTTTCACAAAGTCTAAACCAGAAACATTCTAACTGTTGCTGATCTAACACTCAAGGGAAACTAGGGTGAAGTGCACTGCCTTGTCCTTATTCAGTTGTAGAGTCAACCTAGTAGAAACTCTATAATTTAGGGAATGGGGAAGCGAGGTAGATTTGCTTGGGATCAGCCTCTCACAGGACAATGAAGAAGGGAGGTGGTAAGAAATACTGGGAATGGAAAAAAACATTTTTGATACTAATATATATTTAATAAACATTCACACCATCATCAAATTTTTTGTACATTTCCTAGAAGGCTCAAAAAATTTAATAATAAATGTCAACTCTCAATACTTTAAGTTATTTCACATCTTAGTAGATCCCAAAAACATTCATGATCTGGATATTCATGGCTACTCTTTTCCTACAGCCTTGTCTACAACAAAAATAAGGAAATTTAATTATATATCATTCTCTACTTAAATCGACAACATGGAATATGGCCAAATCCAGTTGTGTGATCCAAGAAAAAATTAAGAGTTAGCAATACATTATAAAAATCTGTTTCATTGAATTCAGAATTAATTATAATATCCATTATTATGTGTTATAAATAAAAAGGTAAATAATGTTAATATAGTGAATGTTGAACAGAAGGAATATCAGAAAATACAGTCAGGGAAGAGGTAAAATTATGAAGCTATTTAACTTTTAATATTGTTAAAATTATAAAAATACTAATTATTAATTTGAAAATAGTCTTAAGGTGACTTTTAAACTGCTCAGCACATGTATAATTGTTTATTTTATAGGCAACACGCAGATGAACTAAGTGTAATTACAGAAACCCAGCCGCATTTTCTGATTCAAAGAACATTCTTCAGGTTTTCTTGGTTATTCCTGTTGGACAAAGCAATATGTCCATTTAATTAGAAATAGGATGACTGTTGAGTTGGTTGATGGGAAATAGTAAGGATCAAAGATTAGCTGGGTAGTTTAATCAAAAATAAAATGTATTTTTTTCTAATAAAATCTATTCTCTTAACAATTTGAATGTAAAGGTGAAATCCCTGACACTTTACAGATCATTATATTTTGCTTTTGCAATACTAATTTTATGTTTGTAATGTCTATTATTGTGTATACTGTCCAAATTTGAATCCTATTTAAGATACATTTTAGAATTTAATTACCTTGCTTTAAAACTGTGACATTAAGAGACTTTCTTTATGAATTCCTATTATTTAAAGACCTCCAAGCAAATATTTTATAGATTTAGGGATATGAAACAATGTCTTGTGTTACTTCTCACAATTTTTTTATCGCAAAATCACATATGAAAACTGATATTTTGATTATTCTGTTTAGTGAGAGAGTGTGTGAAATAGGGATAAATGGAAGAAAGGGTAATGATTGCATTGTAATTAAAACAAAACTAAAATAAAAGAAAAAAGTGAGGAGAATTTATATCAGTCCTCAAGTGTATAAAGTCAATTATCAGCCATTATGAAATTCTCTTATTCTTATACTTCTGCTGCAATATTCTATTTCAATTTTCCCTTTTGAAAACATTGATAATTAATAATTTACCACTAGTTTAGAAATCAGAAAAAAATCAGTTAAAACAAAAATGTGAGACACTATTTATATACATTTTTTGCGAATTCAATCCATGCAGCAAATAACATTTTTCTCTTCTTCTTGGTGATAACATAAAACATTTTTCTAGACAACAAGTTGAATGGATTCAATCTGATTTTGAGACAAGTCAATATCTTATGCAAATGAGAAAAGAGAAGCAATATAGGTCTTTTTATGCATATTTAATTTTGATATTATTGCTAACCTTATAATTAGATATAGTCTTTATTTACATTTCAAATATTATCCCATTTTCTGGTTATCCCTCTGATAACACGCTATCCCTTCACTGCCTCCCTAATGGTCATCAAAGGTGACCTATCCTACTTACCTATCCCTAGAAATGGTCATTGAGCCTTCACAGGACCAATGTATCTTCTTTCCTTTGTTGTTCAAGAAATCCTTCCTCTACTATATATGCAGCTGGCACCACGGAACCATCCTTGTGTACTCAAAGGTAATTGACTTAGTCCCTGAAAGACCTGGGGTTATCTGATAGATTCACTTTTTGTTCATCCTATGTGAACTTAATCTCCTTGGGTCCTTTCTCTAGCTCCACCATTGGGGAAAATGTACTCAGTCCAATAGGTGGCAGAGAGTGCACACCTCTGTATTTGTGGTGGCAAGAGACAGCTCTATCATGCTCACTTTAGCAAGTGCTTGTTGACAGTCACAATAGTGGCTGTTTAGGGGAACTGTATATGTGAAGGATCCCCAGAACGGGCAGTCTCTTTTTGTTCTGTCTTTATTAGTATGCCTTTCATGGCAAAAATAATGGGCTTAAAAATAAAAAAACTATAGTGTACAAATATGGTCGCACAGTCTGACTCTGTGAAAAACATTCTTTACGATGCTCTATCAGCATTTTTGTATCTTTAACCTTATGAAATTTGTTTTCTAAATGGCATCTCAGGGTGTAACTATTATGTTTGACAAGAAAAGAACACTAGCGTGCTCTCTTACCTTGTTGGCAGTATTCATTCTTCTTTGAATCTCTCCGGATTTTTTTTTCTTTTGGTGGGGGTTGTCTCAGAAAGACATGTTAAAAATTGAAGATAATTTAGTGAGACCATAGAAGGTGAAGAGTACATTAATATGTGGATGCAATAAAGCAAGTACGGAGAAATAATATTGAAAAATTAACTCTGAAACTAAAGCTTTTATTTCACACAAATGTTTATATTAAACTTAATTGAATTAGTAGTTCTGATTTCTCTTCATGTATTCCACCTCTCGATTTATTAAATGCCTTTAGTATAAACAGGGTATTTAATATCATCACTTCCCTTGCCTGGATGAAATGTTATTATTCCTAGAGGGTTTTCAGAGTAGAGCAAGCAAAATTACACAAAGAAGGGAGATTTATAAAATTCAAGGTTCTGACCACCATTCTTTCCATTTGGAACTTTAGAAAATGTGAATTAGTGATAACAACCTAGCCAAAATTTCTGATTTGAAGCAAAATCTAGGAATGTTTTCAGGATGGCAGATCTTGTAAATCACGAAAAAATAATGTGAATAATAGATTGGTGCAATGATTATGTTGTATGAAATTAATCTTTATATTAAGCAATTTTTATTTGATGAATTTGAATTTCAAATGTGTATATATATATATATATATATATATATATATATATATATATATATATATATATATATATATATATGCACACGTAAAGAACAGAGTCAGAGAAAATGGCTTGAACACATTTTCTTTCATTGCATAATAAATGAAATATAGATAAGCTAAATATGCTGAGCTAATATATTTTTATATTTGTAAATAATGTCACCAATTTAAACGTACTTTTCAAAATAGACTACAGGTATCTTATAATGAATAGAAAGTAAAGTATATTTTATGGCTAATATTTTCTCGAGGTACTTGAAACAATCAAACACCATGAGAATTGTACACTCCGAATGATTAATGGTCACTCAAATGAGAATTCATTAATTGTATTTTCATTGTTGAATTGATACAACATCAAAATAATCCTCAAATGTTTAAAGCTACTCGGAAACAAGAAAGAGCCTATTTAAATTTTTCTTTTAAAAGTCTGATTCTGATAGATTTATTAGTAAATGTGTGTGAGAACCTTAACTGTTTTTTTCCCAGTAATTTAATAAAATCATGTTTTTTTAAATTTTTATTCGATATAATTTATTTACATTTCAAATGATTTCCCCTTTTTTAGCCCCCAACTCTCCGAAAGTCCCGAAGGCCCCCCCTTCCCTTCCCCTGTCATCCCACCCAGCCCTTCCCACATCCCTGTTCTGGTTTTGCCGAATACTGCTTTACTAAGTCTTTCCAGAAGCAGGGGCCACTTCTCCTTTCTTCTTGTACCTCATTTGATGTGTGGATTATGTTTTGGGTATCCAGTTTTCTAGGTTAATATCCACTTATTAGTGAGTGCATACCATGATTCATCTTTTGAGTCTGGGTTACCTCACTTAGTATGATGTTCTCTAGCTCCATCCATTTCCCTAAGAATTTCATGAATTCATTGTTTCTAATGGTTGAATAGTACTCCATTGTGTAGATATACCACATTTTTTGCATCCACTCTTGGTTGAGGGATACCTGGGTTCTTTCCAGCATCTGGCAATTATAAATAGGGCTGCTATGAACATAGTAGAGCATGTATCCTTATTACATGGTGGGGGAGTCCTCTGGTTATATGCCCAGGAGTGGTATAGCAGGATCTTCTGGAAGTGAGGGGCCCATTTTTCGGAGGAACCGCCAGACTGATTTCCAGAGTGGTTGTACCAATTTGCAACCCAACCAGCAGTGGATGAGTGTTCCTCTTTCTCCACACCCTCTCCAACACCTGCTGTCTCCTGAATTTTTAATATTAGCCATTCTGTCTGGTGTAAGATGAAATCTCAGGGTTGTTTTGATTTGCATTTCTCTAATGACTAATGAAGTTGAGCATTTTTTAAGATGATTCTCCACTATCCAAAATTCTTCAGGTGAGAATTCTTTGTTTAACTCTGTACCCCATTTTTTAATAGGGTTGTTTGGTTTTCTGGAGTCTAACTTCTTGAGTTCTTTATATATATTGGATATTAGCCCTCTATCTGATGTAGGATTGGTGAAGATCTTTTCCCAATTTGTTGGTTGCCGATCTGTCCTCTTGATGGTGTCCTTTGCCTTACAGAAACTTTGTAATTTTATGAGGTCCCATTTGTCAATTCTTGCTCTTAGAGCATATGCTATTGGTGTTCGTTCAGAAACTTTCTCCCTGTACTGATGTCCTCAAGGATCTTCCCCAGTTTCTTTTCTATTAGCTTCAGAGTGTCTGGATTTTTGTGCAGGTCCTTGATCCATTTGGATTTAAGCTTAGTACGAGGAGACAAGGATAAATCAATTCGCATTCTTCTGCATGCTGACCTCCAGTTGAACCAGCACCATTTGTTGAAAAAGCTATCTTTTTTCCATTGGATGTTTTCAGCCTCTTTGTCGAGGATCAAGTAGCCATAGGTGTGTGGGTTCATTTCTGGATCTTCAATGCTATTCCATTGATCCTCCTGCCTGTCACTGTACCAGTACCATGCAGTTTTTAACACTATTGCTCTGTAGTATTGCTTGAGGTTGGGGATTCTGATTCCCCCAGATTTTCTTTTGTTGCTGAGAATAGTTTTAGCTATCCTGGGTTTTTTTGTTGTTCCAGATGAATTTGATAATTGCTCTTTCTAACTCTGTGAAGTATTGAGCTGGGATTTTGATGGATATTTCATTGAATCTGTATATTGCTTTTGGCAAAATGGCCATTTTAACTATATTGATTCTACCAATCCATGAGCATGGGCGTTTTTCCAATTTTTTGAGATCTTCTTCATTTCCTTCTTCAGAGTCTTGAAGTACTTGTCATACAGATCTTTCACATGTTTGGTAAGAGTCACCCAAAGATACTTTATACTGTTTGTGGCTATTGTGAAGGGGGTCATTTCCCTAATTTCTTCTCAGCCTCCTTATCATTTGAGTATAGGAATGCCACTTGATTTGCTTGTGTTGATTTTATAACCTGCCACTTTGCTGAAGTTGTTTATCAGCTGTAGGAGCTCTCTAGTGGAGTTTTTTGGGTCACTTAGGTAGACTATCATGTCGTCTGCAAATAATGATAGTTTGATTTCTTCTTTTCCAATTTGTATCCTTTGACCTCCTTATGTTGTCGAATTGCCCGAGCTAGTATCTCAAGTACAATATTGAAAACGTAAAGATAATGGGGGCAGCCTTGTCTCGTCCCTGATTTCAGTGGGTTTGCTTCAAGTTTCTCTACATTTAGTTTTATGCTGGCTACCAGATTGCTGTATATTGCTTTTACTATGTTTAGGAATGGGCCTTGAATTCCTGTTCTCTCCAAGACTTTAAGCATGAAAGGATGCTGAATTTTGTCAAATGCTTTTCAGCATCCAATGAAATGACTATGTGGTTTTGTTCTTTGAGTTTGTTTATGTAGTGGATTGCATTGATGGATTTCTGTATATTGAAAAAACCCTGCATTCCCGGGATAAAGCCTACTTGATCATGGTGGATGATCGTTTTGATGTATTCTTGTATTCGGTTGGCAAGAATTTTATTGAGTATTTTTGCATCGATGTTCATAAGGGAAATTGGTCTGAAGTTCTCTTTCTTTGTTGGATCTTTGTGTGGCTTTGGTGTCAACGTAATTTTGGCATTGTAGAAGGAAAAAAGCTGGAGTAGCCATTTTAATATCAGATAAAATTGACTTTCAACCCAAAGTCATCAAAAGAGACACTGAGGGCCACTTCTTGCTGGTCAAAGGAAAAATATAACAAGAAGAACTCTCAATCCTGAATATCTATGCTCCCAATGCAAGACCACCCTCTTTCATAAAAGAAACTTTATTAAACTCAAAGCACACATTGCACCTAACACAATAATTGTGGGTGACTTCAACACTGCACCTTCCTCAATGGACTGATCAGAAAAACAGAAACTCAAAAGGCACACAATGAAACTAAATGAAGCTTTGGACCAATTAGATTTAACAGATATATATATATATATATATATATATATATATATATATATATATATATATATATATATATATATATATATATATATATATATATATGTATGTATATATATATATGTATATATATATATGTATATATATATATAACATTCTATCCTAAAACAAAAGAATATACCTTTTTCTTAGCACCTCATGGTACCTTCTCCAAAATCGACCATATAATTGGTCACAAGACAGACCTCAACAAATATAAAAAGATCAAACTAATCCCATGCCTCCTATCAGATCACTATGGAGTAAAAGTGGTCTTCAATAGCAACAAAAAAAAACAGAAAACCCACATACACATGGAAACTGATCAATATTCTACTCAATGATACCTTGGTCAAGGAAGAAATAAAGGAAGAAATAAAAGACTTTTTAGAACACAATGAAAATGAAGACACAACATACACAAATCTATGGGACACAATGAAAGCAGTGCTAAGAGGAAAACTCATAGCCCTGAGTGCCTCCAAAAAGAAAATGGAGAGAGCATACATTACCAGCTTAATGACACACCTGAAAGCCGTGGAACAAAAAGAAGCTATTTCACCCAGGAGGAGTAGAAGGCAGGAAATCATCAAACTCAGGGCTGAAATCAATCAAGTAGAAATAAAGAGAACCATACCAAAAATCAACAAACCCAGGAGATGGTTCTTTGAGAAAATCCTGGTTTATATATATATTTTATAATACAAATACTATATTTGTATTATTTAATAAATTACATTTACCTGGGTTAAGGGAATGCAAATTTAATTTTATATTATTTATTTCTTACTACCAAGAATAATTCATTTCAGTTAAAAATTAAATGTTCTCATATGTCTGAAAAAATATTAATTCTTTTGGAATATTTCAGGTACAGCATAATTAAATGGTCTAAAAAAACAAGGAGTGTACTCTTCAGTTTTTCTTAATTATATAAAAACTTTGATAAAATATTTTAATTATAATTGTTTGAGAATTTAATAAAAATAATATCATTGGTGTTTTGAACAAATGTAAGTGATTTGCATAGAAGTGGAAATTTAAAATTTATCAAGAAAATAATTTATTATGAAAAGAGTTTTGTTGGTGGAAACTAATGAAGGAACAAATGAGAAATACTTATATAGGCTAAATAAAGCAGGGGAAGAAAGATTCCTTGCTAATGTTGTATTGGTCAATCTAACATTGAATAATTTACATCCATTTGGAGGAATAAAATAATGAGAAACGAACTAAAACATTCTCTGGGTGCATATCCCAGTTCTTTCTGCTGTAGCATACAGTGGGTGAGTTTCAATAATCTCATCTCAGTCAGGATCACAAGGTGAGGTAAGACATGTGATACGGCAAAACCAGTGTTATTTTGAAAGAGAGTAATTTTTCAATCCATACTCACTAAGGCTTAGATAGAGTTCTTTATGGAGCTAGCTTTGCAAAGATTCTTTGGATCATATCTTTTCTGATCTTTCTTTGCAGAGAGAGGCACAGGTGAAAATTTGTCCTGCTATTCATTGAAATTCCTCCTGCTAACTTGTATGTTGGCTGCATCCTGGACATCTATGCTTGGGATGGCAAAATCTGCTGATGCGAGGGTATACATAATGGACCCATAAAACTTCACCAGAAATCACCAACAACTGATAAACAACTTTAGCAAAGTGGCTGGATATAAAAATAACTCAAGCCAATCAGTAGTCTTCCTATACTCAGTGGAAAAACAGGCTGCATAAAAAATTAGGGAAATGACACCCTTTGTGAAAGCCACAAATAATATAAAGTATCTTCGTTTGACTCTAACCAAAAGAGTGAATGATCTGTATGACAGTTACATCAGGTTGTTGAATAAAGAAATTGACAAAACCTCAGAATATGAAAAAAACTCCTATGCTCTTTGATTGGCAGGATTGATGTACTAAAAATGGGCATATTGCCAAAAGCAATATACAGTTTAAAGCAATCACAATTAAAATCATATCTAAATTTTTCCAAAGTTAGAAAAGCAATTCTTAAATTGTACTGGAATAACAAAAATTCCAGTACAGGTCAAACAATTTTCATCAGTAAAAATACTTCCAGGGGAATCAGTATCCTGGACCTCAGGTGATACTAAAAAGTGATAGTGTTGAATACTGAATCGTAATTGTACAGTAACATGTAGGTAGATCAATGGAACAGAAGTGATGACCATGCAAATATGCACACCTATGGTAACTTTATATTTGACAAAGATTAAATTCCATGCAGTGAATAAAAGATAGTCTTTTCAAAAAGCGGTGCTGGTTCAAGTGCAGGTCAGTATGCAGAAGAATGTGAATAGATCCCTTATCTTCTTTTACTGAACTCAAGTCCATGTGGATCATGGACCTCCACATAAAACCAGACATATTTAAACTAATAGAAAAGAAACTAGGAACGAGCCTGGAACTCATGGTTACAGGGGGAATTTTCCTAAACAGAACACAAATGATTTATACTTTTAGATCAAGAATAGACAAATGACACCTCATACAAGTAGAAAGATACTGTAAAGCAAAGGACGTTGTCAATGAGACTAAATGCAAACCAACAAATTGGGAAAAGATCTTTAACAACCATATTACAGACAAAATATCCAGGAAATAAGACTCCAGAGAACAATATATCCTCATTTAAAACAGCTTACAGAGCTAACAAAAGAATTTTTACCTGAGGGATATAGAGTGGTTCAGAAGCAGCATAAGAAATGTTCAACAATGTTAGTCATCAGGGAATGCAAATCAAAACGTACTTGAAATTTGACCTCCCATAATTCAGAATGGCTAACATTGAAAATCCAGTAGATAAGAGTTGCTGGCTAATATGTTGAGAAAGAGGAATACTTCTCAACTGCTAGTGGGTCGAAAATTGGTACAGCAACTCTGAAAAATCAGTCTGGAAGTTCATGAAAAACCGGGACATGGTCTACCAGAGGACCCTGCTATACCAGTTCTGGGCATATAACCAGAAGATTCCCCAGCATGTAATAAGGACACATGGTGCATTATGTTCATAGCAGTCAAGTTTATAATAGCCAGAAGACGGAAAAAAACACAGATGTCCTCCAACAGAGGAATGGATACAGACACTATGACAAATATATCTATATACACTGGAGCACCATTCAGCTATTTAAATCAATGAATTCTTGAAACTTTCCAGCAATTGGATAGAAATGGAAAATACAATACTGAGTGTGGTAACCCAATTACAAAAGAACACACTCACTGACAGATGGATATTAGCTCAGAAGCTTGGAATTCCCAAAACACAATTCATATCTAAAATTAACCTCAAATTTAAAAATAATCAAAGTATTAAAGGACATGAATTCAGTGCATTTTAAAGGAATATACATACATCAAAAATGCTGAGCTAAATTATTTTACTTTTGTATATACTACGAGCAAATGTAACATACTTTTCCACATATACTACAGGTATCTTAAATTATAATGAACACAATGTCATATATATTTCATCACTAATATTTTCAGGATGTACTAGAAACAATCAAACTAACAGGATGAGATAAGAACATTCCCAATGATTAATGGTCTCACAAAAATAGAAATCCTTCCGTGTATTTTCATTTCTGAATTGACACAACTATAGAATAATCGTTGTCCAGAATGGGAATTCAAATGCTAAAATCTAGTCAAATAACAGTCATATACTATTTAAAATTTTCTTTTAAAAATCATTTGGGAGCATCACCAATATGCTGTGCCACGCTTATATGGTAGAGGTATACACTTTGGATGGTCTGTTTCTGATTGACTTATTAGGAAATGTGAAGGTGTGAGAATCTCAATATTTTCTAGTAATTTCCTAAAATTCTGGTTTGTATCTACAAATAACATATTTATACTATATAATAAATTTCATTGGGAATAAAAAAAGTATATTTTTTAATGTTATCACATTTATTTTGTACTCCCAAGCATATTGAAATTCCTCATAAATCTGCAAAACATATCTTTTCTTTTGGAATATTTCTTGAGCAGCATTATTAAATTTTAGAAAATGAGAAAGGAGTTCACTTGCAAGTTTTCTTAATTATGTATAAACATTGATAAAATATATTATTTCCAGCTCTTTGGAAAATTAATTCAAATAATATCACTGGGTGTTTTGAATAAATATAAGTTGCACAAATGATCATGTGTCCAGTCATATGATTTATTATGATTGTAGTCTTATCTTTCAATATAACTCTGTGAAGAAGAACGTGACAATGAAGAAAAAGGATTGGTGACATTGGTACTATTGAGCATGTTATTTTTGAAAATCTGATGTGGAAAATTGAGATTACTTTAGAAATTCGGTTGTGTAAAATGTTTTGCTGGGGGAAACAAATGAAGAAACAAATGAGAAATAATTTACAAATGCTAAAGCACTGGAAGAAAGTTTTTTGCTAATGACATTCTCTAATTATCTATCTAACATTGAATAATTTAAATCTATTTAGAGTAACAAAATAATGAAAAAATATAGCAAAATATTCTCCAGGTGTATGTCCCAAGTGTTTCTGCTATTGCAAATGGTGGGTTCTTTTCAACAATCTCATTTCAGTCAGGATCACAAGGTGAGGCAAGTCATATAATAAGGCAAAACCTGTTCCAGACCAGTGATATTTTGAAGGAGAATATGTTTTCAATTGATTCTCACTAAATTTTAGATAGGGTTCCTTTTATTGCTAGCTTTGCAAAGAATCTTTAGAACATATTTTCACTGATCTTCCGTTTGCAGAAAGAGGCAGAACTGAAAACTTGTCTTGGCGTGCCTCCAAATTCCTCCTGCTAATTTGTATGTTGCAGCTTCTTACCCATCTATGATAGGTAAGGTTACCACAGCTGATTAAATGCTAAGCTGACACTACATTCCTGGACTGATGGTATATGTGTGAAGTGTTGTCAGTGGCTCAGTGAAGAATCCTATAAAAATAAAAATGAAAAATTAAAAAACTTTTATCCACAAATCCAACACTTCAGAGCATAATCAATGGAAAACATCAACCAAAAGAGGGATAGCACACCCTAGAAAAAGAAATAAATTAATCTTCTATTATCAAACCTAAAAGAAGAATATAATTACACAAACATAAAAATTTTATTAAAAATAACAGCAAGCAACAATCACTATTCCTTAATATCTCACAGCCGCAATGCACTCTATTCTCCAATAAAAGATATAGACTAACAGACTGAATATGTAAACAGGATAAATCATTTTGCTGCATTTAAGGATTGCATTTCAGTGTCAAATACAAACTCTACCACAGAATTAAAGGTTGGTAAACAATTTTCCAAACAAGTAGTCCCCAGAATCATGATGGATTATGCATTCCAAGTAACAGTAAAATAATCTGGCAACCAAAAGTCAGAAAAAAAGACATGGAAGGACACTTTGTTAACATCAAAGAAAAATTACAGCATGAAGAACTTTCCATTCTGAACACCTGTGCTACAAATACAAAGGTATTTCATTCATGAAAGAAACTTTAGTGGAGCTCAAATCATGCATTGCACCACAGGCAGTAATTGTGGGTGACTTCAACAACTGACTCTCCTTAATGGACAGGTCACTGAAATATAAACTGTACAGAAGTACAGTGAAAATAACAGCAGATTTTTACCAAAGGGACTCAATAGATATCTATAGAACATTTCATCCTAAATCAGAAGAATATAACATCTTCTCAGCACACCAAGATACCTTCTGAAAAACAGACAATATAACTGGTCAAAAAACAGACCTTAACAGATATAAGTTGATTGAAATAATTCCATGCATCCTATCAGATCACTATGGAATAAGCGTGATCTTCAATAGCAACAAAAAACAAATGAAAACAAACATACACCTGTAAGCCAAACATTGCTCTACTAAATGATACATTGTTCAAGAAAGAAATAAGGATAGAAATCATAGAGTTTAGTGAATTTAATTAAAATAAAGGAGCAGCATACCCAAAATTATGTGACACAAAGAAAGCAGTGCTAAGATCAAAATTCTTAGCTCTGATTGCCTCCAAAAAGAAGCTAGAGTGAGCACATAGTACCAGCTCAACTATATATATGAGAGATTTAAAACAGAAACTAATACACACAAGAAGAGTAGAAGGAAGGACATCCTTCAACTCAGGGCTGAAGCCAACCAAATTGAAAGACAAATAACTAGACAAGGAACCAACAAAACCATGAACAGATTCTTTGGTTAAATCAGCTAGCTATAAAATCATGTGTATACTAAACCGAGTACACAAAGTAAGTATCCAACTTAACACAAAAGAAATGAAAAGGGAGAAAGAACAACAGAAAATGAGGAAATCTAAAAAACTTAAATAAAAAATCATCAGATCCGACTACAAATGCATATATCAATAAAAGTGGAAAATCTGGATGAAATGAACAAATTCCTTGCCAGATCCTACATAGCAAATTTAAATCATGAACAGACAGACCCTCTGTACAGTCCCAAAGCATCTAAAGGAATACATGCACTCATTGAAAGTCCCTGTACCAAATAAAATGACAATACCAGATTGTTTCTTTGCAGAATTCTATCAGAACTTCAACATAGACCTAATACCCATACTAAGCAAACTTTTCTACTAAATAGAAGGCGACGGAACCCTGCCCAACTTGTTGTATGGAGCCAAAATAATATTGATACCAAAATCAAATATTCAAAAAATATTCAACCAAATATTCAACAAATAAAAAAAAAAAAAAACTTAAGACCAGTATCCCTTAAGAGTATCTATGCAAAAATGCTCAATAAAATATTTTTTTTGAATCAAGAACATATCAAACCGATCATTCATCCCAATCATGTAGACTTCATCCTTAATCCTTCAAATGCCGAGCTGTTTCAATATATGGAAATACTTCAAAGTTATTTAATATATAAACAAACTAAAGAAAAAAAAACACATGGTCTTATCATTAGATGCTACAGAAATCATAGGAAAAATTCACAATCCCTTCATATTAAAAGGCTTGGATATAACATGAATTCCAGGCCTATAAATAAACATAGTAAATACAATATAGAGCAAACCAATAGCCAACATCAAGTTACATGGAGAGAAACTTGACACAATTACTCTAAAATAAGTGACTAGGTAATGCTGCCGTCTCGCTTTCTCTGTGTACTCACTCAATATAGTATTAGAAGTTCTAGTGAGGGCAATAAGAAAACAAATGGAGGTCACAGGGATATGAATCCAAATTAATGAAGTACAATTGTCATTATTAACAGATAATATGATACTTTACTTATGGGAACCATAAAACTCCACCAAAACCACCCACAGCTGATAAACAACTTCAGCAAAGTAGCTTTTTATCAAATTAATTCAAGCATATCAGTATCATTCCAATACTCAAAGGATAAACAGGCTGAGAAAGTAATTAGGTAAATGACAAATGTTTTAATAGCCACAAACAATATAAAGTACCTTGGTTTGTTTCTAAGCAAACAAGCGAATGATCTGTATGAGAGGTACTTCAAATCTTTGAATATAGAAATCAAAGATGACTTTAGAATTTGGAAAAATCTACCATCCTCTTGGTTTGGAGAGAATAACGTAAATCTTGACAAAAGCAGTCTACATATTTCATGCAATCCCCATCAAAATCCCATTTAAATTTTTTAAAAGATGGCAAAACATTTCTTATATTCTTCTGGAATAACAATAACCCCAGTATAGGTAAAAATAATTTCATCAGTAAAAGTAATTCTAGGGCGATCTGGACCCTGGACCTCAGGCCGTACTACAAATCAATAATGTTAAATCCTAGATGGTAATAGCACAGTGACTGATAGAAAGATCAATAGAATAGAATTTGTAACCAACCAACGAACCCACACAACTATGGTCACTTGATCTTTGACAAAGAGTAAAATCCATGCAGTGAGAAAAAAATAGCCTTTCCAACTAACTGTGCTGTTCAAGTGAAGGTCAGCATGCAGAAGCATATGAATACATCGATTCTTATCTCCTTTTAATAACTTAAATGCCAGTTGATCAGGGGCCTTCACATAAAATGAGACATTTTGATATTAATAGAAAAAAACCTGGGGAAGAGTCTTGAATTCATAGGTTCAGGAGACTTTTTCCTAAACAGAACAACAATAGTTTATTCACTTAAATCAAGAATTGTCAAATGAGACCACATAAAATTACAGTTACTATAAAGCAAAGGACTCTGTCAATGTGACAAAATGGCAACGAACTAATTGGGAAAAGATCTTTATCAACCATATAACTGACAGAGGGAAATATCTAGTATATATGACTCAAGAGAATCAAATAAACCTATTAAAAAGTGGGGAACAGAGCTGACAAAAGAATTTCACAGGAGCAAAATAGAATGGTTGAGATGTGACTAAAAATTGTTGAACAACCTTAATCATGATGGAAATGTGAATCAAAATGACTCTGAGATTTCACCCCCAAATTCAAAACGGCTAGGATTAAAAACGTAGGAGATAAGAGGTTCTGGCTAAGATGTGGAGAAAGAAGAACACTTCTTTACTGCTAGTAGATTGCAAAGTGGTGCAACCTCTCCGAAAAATCAGTCTGGAGCTACATCAAAATCCTGGGTATGATATCATTGGAGAACCCTGATATACCACTCCTAAACATATAGAAGATTCCACAGCATGTAATGAGCACACATGCACTGCTATGTTCTTAGTAGTCCTGTTTGTAATAGCTAGAAGTTGTAAAGATCTCAGATGACTCGAAACTGACAAATGGATACAGAAAATGTAACATATATACACAATTGTATATTCCTCAGCCATTAAAAGAGGTGAATTCATTAAATTTTCCAGCAAATGGATAGAGCTGGAAAATATGATACTGAGTGAGAGAACCCAATCTCAAAAGAACACACATGGTATGCACTCACTGATAAACGGATATTAACCCAGAAGCTTGGAATTCCCAAGACACAATTCACATATAAATTAATCTCAAATTAAAGGAAGAGTAAAATATGGATACTCTGACACTTCTTAGAGTGGAAACAAAATACCCAGTGAAGGAGATTCAAGGACAAATTTTGCAGCAAATGCTGAAGGATAAAATCATCCAGAGACAACCCAACTTAGTGATCCATCCTGTATACATTTATAAATCTCAAATAAAATTAATAATGCCCACATGAACTTGCTGATTGGAGATGGACAGAGCTGTTTCCTGGGATGCTTTGCTTGTGCATGACAAATATAGCACGTGATCATCTCAGCCAGCCAATGAACTGAGCACAGGGACCCATGTGGGTTTCTAGAGAAATGACCCAAAAAGATGAAGGGGTTTGCCTCACCATAGGAGGAACAATATGAGCCTGCCGACATTCCCAGACACACAATGTAAAGAACATCAAACAATTTCTGGCTCCAGAGAAAAAGGCAGCAGAGGATGGACTTGTTGGACATCAAAGGAAGGAGACAATTTGTCATGGAAAGGTTTGATGGAACAGTGTAGGGAAATACCAGGACAGGGAAGCTGGAAGTGATTGATTTCACAAGTGGGGAGGGGAGTGGGTTATACAACTTTCAGAGATGGGTCAGAATGAAAAGGCGAAATCCTTTGAAATTTAAATAAGTAATTTAAATAAATAAATAAAATTTAATATAATTTAAATAATTTATCCAATTAAATATAGGTAAAAAGAGAGAAAAAAAGAAAATGACCATAAACTTCAATTATAGGCTATATTGATTCATCATATTGTCAAACACCCTTTATTTATAGAAAGGCAGGAAATCATCAAACTCAGGGCCGAAATCAATCAAGTAGAAACAAAGAGAACCATACAAAAAATCAACAAAACCAGGAGCTGGTTCTTTGAGAAAATCAACAAGATAGATAAACCCTTAGCCAGACTGACCAAAGGGCACAGAGAAAGTATCCAAATTAACAAACTTAGAAATGAAAAGGGAGATATAACAATGGAAACTGAGGAAATCCAAAAAATCATCAGATCCTACTACAAGAGCCTGTACTCAACACAACTGGAGACTCTGGAGGAAATGGACAATTTCCTTGACAGATACCAAATACCAAAATTAAATCAGGACCAACTAGACCATCTAAACAGTCCCATAACCCCTAAAGAAATAGAAGGAGTCATAGAGAGTCTTCAAACCAAAAAAAGCACAGGACCAGATGGTTTCAGTGCAGAATTCTACCAGAACTTCAAAGAAGAGTTAATACCAATACTCTTCAAACTATTCCATAAAATAGAAACAGAAGGAACACTACCCAATTCCTTCTACGAAGCCACAATTACGCTGATACGAAAGACACACAAAGATACAAAAAAGAAAGAGAACTTCTGACCAATTTCCCTTATGAACATCGATGCAAAAATATTCAATATAATTCTTGCCAACCGAATCCAAGAACACATCAAAACGATCATCCACCATGATCAAGTAGGCTTTATCCCAGGAATGCAGGGATGGTTCAATATACGGAAATCCATCAATACAATCCACTACATAAACAAACTCAAAGAACAAAACCACATGGTCATTTTATTGGATGCTGAAAAAGCATTTGACAAAATTCAGCATCCCTTCATGCTTAAAGTCTTGGAGAGAACAGGAATTACAGGCCCATTCCTAAACATAGTAAAAGCAATATACAGCAAACCGGTAGCCAGCATCAAACTAAATGGAGAGAAACTTGAAGCAATCCCACTGAAATCAGGGACCAGACAAGGCTGCCCCCTTTCTCCTTATTTTTTTAATATTGTACTTGAGGTACTAGCTCGGGCAATTTGACAACATAAGGAGGTCAAAGTGATACAAATTGGAACGGAAGAAGTCAAACTATCATTATTTGCAGACGACATGATAGTCTATCTAAGTGACCCAAAAAACTCCACTAGAGAGCTCCTACAGCTGATAAAAAACTTCAGCAAAGTGGCAGGTTATAAAATCAACTCAAGCAAATCAGTGGCCTTCCTATACTCAAAGGATAAGCAGGCTGAAAAAGAAATTAGGGAAATGACCCCCTTCACAATAGCCACAAACAGTATAAAGTATCTTGGGGTGACTCTTACCAAACATGTGAAAGATCTGTATGACAAGAACTTCAAGACTTTGAAGAAGGAAATGGAAGAAGACCTCAAAAATGGGAAAACCTCCTATGCTCATGGATCGGTAGAATCAATATAGCTAAAATGGCCATTTTGCCAAAAGCAATATACAGATTCAATGCAATACCCATCAAAATCCCAACTCAATTCTTCACAGAGTTAGAAAGAGCAATTATCAAATTCATCTGGAACAACAAAAAACCCAGGATAGCTAAAACTATTCTTAACAACAAAAGAAAATCTGGGGGAATCAGTATCCCTGACCTCAAGCAATACTACAGAGCAATAGTGTTTTAAACTGCATGGTATTGGTACAGTGACAGGCAGGAGGATCAATGGAACAGGATTGAAGATCCAGAAATGAACCCACACACCTATGGCCACTTGATCCTCGACAAAGAGGCTGAAAACATCCAATGGAAAAAAGATAGCCTTTTCAACCAATGGTGCTGGTTCAACTGGAGGTCAGCATGCAGAAGAATGCGAATTGATCCATCCTTGTCTCCTTGTACTAAGCTCAAATCCAAATGGATCAAGGACCTCAACATAAAGCCAGACACTCTGAAGCTAATAGAAAAGAAAGTGGGGAAGACCCTTGAGGACATCAGTACAGGGAGAAAGTTTCTGAACAGAACACCAATAGCGTATGCTTTAAGAGCAAGAATTGACAAATGGGACCTCATAAGGTTACAGAGTTTCTGTAAGGCAAAGGACACCATCAAGATGACAGATCGGCAACCAACAAATTGGGAAAAGATCTTCACCAATCCTACATCAGATAGAGGGCTAATATCCAATATATATAAAGAACTCAAGAAGTTAGACTCCAGAAAACCGAACAACTCTATTAAAAAATGGGGTAATGAGATAAACAAAGAATTCTCACCTGAAGAACTTCGGATGGCGGAGAAGAAACTTAAAAAATGCTCAACTTCATTAGTCATTAGGGAAATGCAAATCAAAACAACCCTAAGATATCATCTTACACCAGTCAGAATGGCTAAGATTAAAAACTCAGGAGACAGCAGGTGTTGGAGAGGGTGTGGAGAAAGAGGAACAGTCCTCCACTGCTGGTGGGGATGCAAATTGGTACAACCACTCTGGAAATCAATCGGGCGGTTCCCCCGAAAACTGGGCACCTCACTTCCAGAAGATCCTGCTATACCACTCCTGGGCATATATCCAGAGGATTCCCCACCATGTAATAAGGATACATGCTCTACTATGTTCATAGCAGCCCTATATATAATTGCCAGATGCTGGAAAGAACCCAGGTATCCCTCAACAGAAGAGTGGATGCAAAAAAATGTGGTATATCAACACAATGGAGTACTATTCAGCCATTAGAAACAATGAATTCATGAAATTCTTAGGCAAATGGATGGAGCTAGAGAACATCATACTAAGTAAGGTAACCCAGACTCAAATGGTGAATCATGGTATGCACTCACTAATAAGTGGCTATTAACCTAGAAAACTGGAATACCCAAAACATAATCCACACATCAAATGAGATACAAGAAAAAGGAGGAGTGGCCCCTGGTTTGGAAAGACTCAGTGAAACAGTATACGGCAAAACCAGAACGGGGAAGTGGGAAGGAGTGGGATGGAGGACAGGGGAAGAGAAGGGGGCTTACGGGACTTTCGGGGAGTGGGGGGGGGCTAGAAAAGAGGAAATCATTTGAAATATTAATAAATTATGTCGAATAAAAAAATTTAAAATAAAAGAAATTACAAAATATAAAATACTTCATGCTCTAATACACATATTCAGTACATTCCAATCAGACAATATGCCATCATCCATAACCAACTTTTCTATTTTATTACATCTTCTTTATATCATTATTTGTTCCTTTAAACTTTTTGTTAGTTTTCTGTTATTGAAGGTTTAATTAATTTATTATAATTGTTTTTTAAATATCTGTTATGTGTACATGTTTGATAACATGTTTAAAGTAGTTACAGTGAAGTTTTAAATATTTTGAACACCACTGATCTTAATTCACCCAGTGTATCTAAGTGTGTGTTTATAGGTTGGGTAAGAACCTATTTTGAGAAAGTATACCTAAGCCTATATAGCTGTTGGTTTATATTTTCTTTATATTTGTAAAGACCATATTGGCCTACAGTTCATTGTGATCTCCTCAGTGCTAAAATTGTACGTATCCCTTGGACATACTAATTTTTGTCCTTTCTATAACAACACTCACTGATAAAAATCAATTCCTCACATGAGAATCTTATGGATACTTTACCTAGATTTTTCAAACAACTCATCAGCTAAAAGTTTGTAAAATCTGAGTGCCACAATATTGGAATTAAGATTCTATCATAAAAATTTTCAGAGGCATGTAGTCTGCAGTTCACTTCTCTTCTGTGGAGGTTAAAGAGAGGGTCTTCATTATCTTCCTTATTCCATATCTTTATAGTCTAATAGTTGTGAAATGCTACAGATAAGTGACTCAGGGAGAGCTTAAATTATTGGTTCAAGACCTTGTTTCTCCTGGTGATAATCATGGTGCCTTGGAGTCTTCTGGTGAGCACACAGGGTTTTCGTGGTCTAGGTTCACTCAGGACATATTACAAGGGTGCAGAGTGGCAAATGATGAATACCTCGGCATGACATGGTATGAAGAAGACTCACTTTTCCCCTGACCCTTTGTGATGGTCCTTAGTGAGAGGCATAGTACTTGCTTGTCCAGACAATATATTTATCATTGGAATGGATGCACTGGCTTACTCAATGTGAACATGATATTAAACACATTTTCGAGAAAGAAATCCCAAGCAATGGAAGTTTATAGGTTTAAATTCAGTTCTATATAAATATATTATTAGCATGGAGAAATCTAGGTTCTATGATTCCTTTCCTGTAAACAAGGTGTTCTTATTGGTTTTCAAGATCTCCAGATCCAAGATTTGTATCTGGTTAAAAGCAATAGAACTCCTGTCATTCTGACTTAAGGATTTGGATATTGAACTTTGCAACTATTAATTTTTCTGTTTCTGGTTTGCCATCGTGCCCATAAATCATTTGGCATTATTTAAAACAAACTGAAGAAATCATTAAAAAAATAGACCACTGTCTACAAAAAGAGGCATGGTAAGATTTAGGTTTGTATATAGTTTGGATAATGGAAGAAATTTTCATCTCTTCAAGGAAGGAAATGGTTGCATTTCCAAATCTTATTGTTGAATCCATCAATAAACACAGAAGAGAGAAAAATCATTTATCGAAGGATGTTTTGGGAGCAGAAGGAAATATCACCTTATTGGTAGGAGAGTATATGCTAAGGGGCAGTGTTGTTGTACAATCCACAGACTTATGTGTCATAATGTTTGATATTGAGTTTCATTCATAAATGACCTATCATGAGGTAGCAGAACATCTATGACATTCCATTGAATAGAAACAGATGGCTCACTTTCTCATGGAATATTTCCTTACATAGTGGTTCTTGTATATTTCTTTGAATTAGATGCAATTGCAAACAACTGATAATACCTTGTATTAAGAAGAAATGAATTATTCTTGAATTTCCTATGACTTTTTGCTGCTCTTTTTACTTAAATTTTGCCAGATGTGATCCTGTTATATTTATTCGACTGGAATTTAAATATCCAAAAAGTGAACAAGATCATGGAAGATTGAAAATGTGCTCAAGCAAGACTCTTGATGTCTTGAAAGGTTTTAAGTATGGTAAGCTGTATGAAAACACCTGCAGGCTGGTACACAGAGAAATCATACAGCTAGATTGGCTTTTTATAGAGTCTTCAAGAACTTCTCTCTCAGTGTCCCAATCTTCATTTATATCTTATCTTTGACTTTGTTTAGTGAGAACTTTTATTTGAAACCATCAATTGAATTTTAAACTACATGTAATAAACTCAGATATTTTAGCCTGTAAAACATCATATTGATTACTGGATTAATCAAGGTGAGTGAATGAATGAGGGATATTTTATCCTATTTAGATGGTTGGTGACTACAGAATTACTAAAATTTAATAAAAAAAGAAAATAATCTGTGTTGGCAGAACCTGTATTTTTCTTAGGTGGATTAAACGTGTCTATCTTTGCTGGATATCTCTACAATTCAGAGGATAATGAAACTTGAACACTTCTTCAACAAGGTCTTGTGGCTATATCAGAGGTAGAAAGAAAATATCTTTAGATGTCTGCTACCAAACTGATAGGTTGGCTTGTCATTCCATCCATTCACAGCTTTTGCTAGTTAACTTATATGCATCCAGAACTCAACACCCCCCCCCACACCACCACACACAGACACACACTTCGCGAATACCTAACACTAAGCCTCCAAAGAAAGAGTACACAGGGAGGATTCCATGGTTCTACATATTTAGCCGAGGATGACATTTTGTGTTATCAATGTGAGATGGTACCCTTGGTTCTATGAAGGCTGGAATACCCAAATAGTAAATGTGAGGCAGGGAGGCAAGAGTAGGTGACTAGGTAGATGAAAACGCTCATAGAAATAGGAAAGGGGCCATGGGATAGAACTAACTTTTGTGGTTATTGCTGGATATATGCTAACTTTTGAAATTTATATGAAGAAACAAGATATTCGATGGAATAATGTGGTAGGTGAGAAAATAAACATATCACATTCTCTTTGTACGAAAATTGAAAAAAAAAAAAAAAACTTTGTTGTCAAGAGCTCTAGCTTTGAGTGTAAGAGGATTTCCATAACTGAGTATCTGTAGAGTCCTGAAAAAATAGCACTTCAGAACAAAACAGTACCGGGCTAGCATTATCAGGAAAGAAAAGACACTATGTGAGATAAGCATTCACCTACCTGAACATTCTACTGTTTCATGGAGAACACTTGCTCTCTCCTGTGATGTCACCAGTGTTGTAATAATGTCAACTGTTCCTATGCATCACTGAGTCTCAACAGTGTTCAACCTTGTCAATGTTTTCAAGGCAGGCTTCTCTACAAGAAGAGAGAAACAGGAACACAGGAAATATCAAGAAAGTTTAAGACAACATGCAGGAGTCTCCTGGTTTTCCAGCCTGTCTGAGGAAGAATGCTCCCCCAACAATCCTACCTAACAAATGGATTTCTATTCCTCTACTACCGTGCGAACTCCAAATACCTCCAGCTCTAGTATTGTCTCTTTTTCCCCATATGCCCAATACCCTTGCATTACCTGAATGTCTTCAAATGCCTCCAAATCCACAAATGCCTCAAAATCACCAAAGACCACAAATGGTTCCATTACTCAATGGCCTACAATTATCTCCCAGATTAACAATGAATCAAGGCTTTCAGATTTTAACATCTCCATTCGATCAACTTGTTGGTCGAGAAGTCTGTCCAAGAGCACATGTTCCCAGAAAGACTTCTGTAAAACCTTGGAGAGGGCGGACCAGGTATAGCACAGAACATACGAATAAACTGGACAAATTCTTCTTGTAAATTTCCAAGTATCCTTCCATTGAACAACGTAAGGAACTGGCAGAAAGCATTTGTGTGACAGAATACCAGATCCGGATATGGTTTAAGAACTGGAGGTGTAGATACTTTAGGGAACATCCCAATGAGTATAGGTCAACACCTGGGAACCAAAGTGGAAGAGCTCAAACTCACTGCCTCAACAATAAATATCATGCCCCTGTGAATGTTGTGGCCACTCATTATCCTATATCCCCAATCTTAGCTGATTTAAGCTCACTTCTTCAACATGGCGCCTCCAATAGCTTCATTTCCATTTGCCATTTTTAAGGGAGTGGAACATTCCTGATGTGGTGATGGCTGCCAATAACCAGACAAGTGCAACAACAGCCTATTTCAATTAACCAAATCCATGGCCTCAGTTCAGAGTAATGCTGTTGAAGACATATCTGAATCACATCAAGAGAGAAGATATAGCAATAGCCAAGGCTTTCCAACACTACCACCTTCAAAGATTGAGGTACAAATTAAGATCACTCAAAAGAATCAGATTTTTAAAGCCATAGAGACTAATATACTTTTATTACCGGAATAGTTCTCTGTTCAAGACCTATAAATATTTGACATTACTCTAGAAACTGTGCAGTTATCAAATCTGTTTTCCCTAAATTTGCCCAAACCTACTTATCATGAAGATATTTCTGGAAATCCTTCTGTATGCCTTGTTTATTTTATATTTTACTTTAGTTAATTTTGTGTTTTTAAATACAAGAGCAATTATGACACTGGAATGAGGGCACTGAAATTCATCAATTGAAAAAAAAATTATATCACAACTATAATGCATAGCCTTTGATCTGTACACCAATCCGGCATTGTGCCTTATAATACTTGACAATATTCCCCCATTCATCTGTTCTCTAACCATTATAAGCACAGTTTCATTCTATCTGTCTCTCTTCCAATGTCTCACTGTCTGTATCTCTCTGTCTGTCTCTCTATGCCTATGTCTTTTTGCCTCTCTCCCTCTCTCTCTGTCACCTGTCTCTTTCTCATTCTCTCTGGCTTTGTCTCTCTCTCCCTTTCTCTCTACCTCTCTCGCTGCTCTCAATCTCTTTGTATATTATTCTCTAATTTCCTTTCTGATATACATTTTCATGTATGCACATACTCTCATAATGTGACAGTGAGTGTTCCATGCTAGGAACAATAACTTATTCTTTTACATGCTATTAAAGTTCATAGAGTGTTGAATTGTCTGAGCCCCATTTTAATAAGCACAACAAATGGTGTACGTGGTCATAATGACTGAGCTTTGGAATGTCTTGGCAATTTTTAAAGCTTTCCTTCATCAGAGCCTCATTCCTAGAAAATGTGCAATATCTGCTTATTTGGGAAAAGTTACCCAGGTTTATAGAAAACAGAAAAGAGAAATGTTGTTGGCTGTGTGCCAAGACCTGAAGTATATGCTACTGATAAGGTAATAGAAAAGACTTCATTCCCCCATCTCACTGAGAGAGCACAGGCAAACAGAGTAATTTCCACCTAATATTCTTCAGTGGAATTCTTTCTGGAAAAAGTTTTAGAACTGCCATAAATTTCAAGGACATAGAATCTGTAATAATAAAAGGCTTGTTGTCATTTACTTTTAGTATAGCTCCAATGGGTGAAGATAGAGGAAAATACATATGCTGGAACACCTTTCCGGATATGTTTGGAATATATGAATGGGAGTTGAAAGTGCCTTTTAAGATAGTAACCCAGGACTTTTTAAAACATTTGCGCCCATAAAATATGATAATTTGTTTACTCCATACAGAAAACCTCCTGGTCTTTGTGAATTAACAGAGACACAGAAAGTACTATTAATAAAGACATTAGAAATTTGATTAAAATAGTACTAGGTCCAAAAACACATTTTGCCTCTTAGTACCTGTTAATAGCCTTATACTGCTAATGCGTTACTCACTTGGACTCTTCTTTATAGTGGTTATTTGCTTTGGTAAATCTTATCACATGGATAGATTGAACTAGCTTCCTCTACTAGTGCCATCTTCTGTATACTATATTCTAAAATCAGTATTTCACAGACTAAACTGTCTTTAGTAGACCATGGGGACTAAAGCTTATCTATTCTCTCCAACATAGCTAAATATTCAAAGTCTTTAATATATTTTATCAGCCATACCAAAGGACCAATTTCAGGATTGCCAAACCAGTAACTTCACATAATACAGCCTGTCCAATAATTGTAGAAGATGAATAGGGTTATAGGCATGTAGGGTAATTAAGTAGTAAAGTATTTCCCTAGTGTGGGCAATTCCTCAGAAACAGGTTGAGATCAGAAGGCATCAGGTAAGTAAAAAAAAAGCTCAATTACATATGACTCATAGACTACAACAAAAGGAATATCCTTATAAATAAATTTAAGTCACTCTAAGTTCCAGCCACCTTATCAAGTCCTCCATGTTTTCCAACTTTTATTGTGCTTTATTATTAGGAGAAGCCATGAATCTTGGGTGGAATAATCAGTAAAGTATCAATAAAGCATATATATATATATAATTTAATATCAATTATATCATCAATGCATGCATATTTAGAAATATACATATACAGAGATATACAGCCAGAGAGAGATAAAGAAGTGAGCAAAGACAAAACACAGTGAGAATAATGCAAACTTAATTACAGATATTTTTGATAATCATAAAAACATATGACTTATGAAACTCCTTGACAAAATAATTCAAATAATTTCATTGTCAATAAGTATTGATACTTGCTGACAGGTCTGAAATCACAACTACTTCTTGGATCCACAAATTGAAGCGAAGAAAATTCCTATAGACAAAGGACTTTATGTTTGTTTATGTGTGTGTCTCTGTATCTATGTGTGTGTTTGTGTATCTTTGTGTGTGTTTATATACAAATTCCTTCATAAAACTACCATATGTATTTACAAAAGAATCATCCCTGAATCCATGGGATTAAGACAACTTGATCACGGTGAAAGATCATTTTGATGTGATCTTGTATTCAGTTGGCAAGAATTAAATTGAGTATTTTTGCATCAACATTTATAAGGGAAATTGTTGTGAACCTGCATCTCTTAATAGGTGGGATGATATTCCTAGAGCTTTGAGTGAATACTTATTTTGTGACTCATGTGTATAGCTTGGGTCCTATGATATTATAAGTGTGTAGAAGATTGCTACTAATAGCATCAAGTTTGAATATTTGATTACTCTATGATTTTAATTCGCCTAATGTTAATTATTGTCTCTAACTCTGAAACAGAAAGGGACATCTAAATTTACCTTACACAGTAGATGAGATATGAGTATACAACAAATCCAGGGTAATATCATATACAGTTTGTCTCCATTTCCATCATTGTACTGGTAAGACTCTAATTCTGGGTATGACTTATTCAACTGTGCTTCCTCAAAATAGTGTCTGATGAATTAATACATAACACCAGTTTGTTAGGATTATGTACTGGCATATGTTCAGTGTGTCAAAAGTATCATATATTGCCTTGCAAAACATATACGAGTACTGAGTGTGACATAAATGTCTCTCCATTTTAATTTTAGAAAGCTAAAAAAATCCCATCTTGTAAGAACTCTCTTCTTCACCCTCAAGAATCATTCCTTGGTTTGCCAAATCTCAGTGCCTCCACTCCATTCTCTGGCATGATTTCCAGAAGAAGAAGGACATAAAGAGTTAGGTATGGAACAAGGGAGAGAGAGAAAGAGTGTGTGAGTGTGTGAGAGAGTGAGAGTGAGAGAGAGAGAGGGAGAGACAGAGACAGAGAGACAGAGAGAGAAATTTTCAGAAATGCAAATGTTCCGTGTCTGTAACATTATGTCAAAAGAAGGAAAATATTTTTTTGCAATTTCAGGTGTCTACTGGAGATGAAGGGAAAGCAGGAGATGTCCTGCTTCCTCTCTGGATCCTATGGGAGATATCCTTTGTTCTCGTTAGGATATCTGGAACTCTTTGAGACATCAAGATCTTTTCTCTCTGTCTATTGTCTGTCCTTTGTGCACCATATGTTTGCCCATATATCTGTCATTTATTTGTCATATTTGTTCTCGCTGGGTAAATGATTAATTGTTATGGGTTTCATGTTAAAAAAATGGTTAAACATTATGTGCTGGCTCTCCACGGTTTGATTTATTTATCTTGTTTAAAAGGCAGTTTCAATCAGCAAAAGAGAAACTGTTTTGTTTTACCAAAAGTAACTTTTATCGATATATTTTTATTTACATTTCAAATGATTTCACCTTTTCTGGGTCCCCACTCCCCTCAAGTCCCATAAGCCCTCTTCCATTCCCCTGTTCCTCCATCTACCCCTTCCCATTTCCCTGTTCGGGAATTCCCCTATACTCTTGCACTGAGTCTTTCCAGAACCAGGCAACTCCTCCATTCATTTTGGACATCATTTAATTTGTGGATAATGTCTTGGGTATTCAAAGATTCTAGGCAAATACCCACTTATCAGTGAGTGCATATCATGATTGATTTTTTGAGACTGGGTTACCTCACTTAGTATGATGTTCTCCAGATCCATCCATTTGTCTAAGTATTTCATGAATTCATTGTTTCTAATGGCTGAATAGTACTCCATTGTGTAAATATGCCAAATTTGTTGCATCCATTCCTCCGTTGAAGGACACCTGGGATCTTTACAGCTTCTGGCTACTACAAATAGGGCTGCTATGAACATAGTGGAGCATGTGTACTTTTGCATGCTGAAGAATCCTTTGGATATATGTCCAGGAGTGGCATAACTGGGTCCTCAGGAAATGTCATGCCCAGTTTTCTGAGGAACCGCCAGAATGATTTCCAAAGTGGTTGCACCATCTTGCAATCCCACCATCAGTGGAGGAGTGTTCCCCTTTCTCCACATCCTCGCCAACACCTGCTGTCTCCTGGGTTTTTGACCTTAGCCTTTCTGACTGGTGTGAGGTGAAATCTCAGGGCGGTTTTGATTTGCATTTCCTTAATGATTAATGATGTTGAACATTTCTTGAGGTGTTTCTCAGCTCTCCGAAGTTCTCCATGTTAAAATTCTTTGTTTAGCACCGTTCCCCACTTTTTAATGGTGTTATTTGTTTCTCTTCTTTCTACTTTATTGAATTCTTTTTATATATTAGATATTAGACCTCTGTCGGATTTAGGGTTGGTGAAGATCCTTTCCCAATCTATTGGTTGATATTTTGTCCTTTTGACAGTGTCATTTTCCTTACAGAAACTTTGTAGATTTATGAGGTTCCATTAGTCATTTCTTGACCTTAGAGCATAAGCTATTGGTGTTCTATTCAGGAACTTTTCCCCTGTGCCCATGTCCCCCAGGGTCTTCCCCAGTTTCTGTTCAATTAGTTTCAGTGTGTCAGGTTTTATGTGGAGGTCCTTGGTCCATTTGGAGTTGAGCTTAGTACAAGGAGATAAGAATCATTCGATTCACATTGTTCTGCATGCTGGCCTCCAATTGAACCAGCACCATTTGTTGAAAAGACTATCTTTTTTTCACTGGATGTTTTCAGCTCCTTTGCAAAGATCAAGAGACCATAGGTGTGTTGGTTCATTTATGGGTCCTCAATCCTATTCCATTGATCTGCTTTCCTGATATTGTACCAGTACCATGCAGTTTTTATCACTATCACTATGTAGTAAAGTTTAAAATCTGGGATACTGAATCCCTCTGAAGTTCTTTTACTGTTGAGAATAGTTTTAGCTATCCTGGGTTTTTTGTTATTCCACATGAATTTGAGAATTGCTCTTTCTAGCTCTATGAAGAACTGGGTTGGGATTTTTATGGGGATAGCATTGAATCTGTAGATTGCCTTTAGCAGGATGTCCATTTTAACCATATTAATCCTGCCAACCCACGAGCATTGAAGATTTTTCCATTTTCTGAGATCTTCTTCAATTTCCTTCTTCAGAGATCTGAAGTTATTTTCATATAGGTCTTTCACTTGTTTGGTTAGATTCACCCCAAGATACTTTATGCTGTTTGTAGCTATTGTAAAGCAAGTCATTTCCCTAATTTCTTTCTCAGTCTGCTCTCCTTTGAATATATAAGGGCTACTGATTTACTTACATTGATTTTGTAGCCAGCCACATTACTGAAGTTGTTTATCAGCTGTAGGAGGTCTCTAAGATTTTTTTGGGGTCACTTAAGTATACAATCATATCATCTGCAAATAGTTATAGTTTGACTTCTTCCTTTACAATTTGTATCCCTTTGAATTCCTTATGTTGTCTAATGGCTTTAGCTAGGAGTTCGAAAACTATACTGAAAAGATATGGAGAGAGGGGGCATTTTTGTCTAGTCCCTGATTTTAATGGGGTTTCTTCAAGTTTCTCTCCATTTAGTTTGATGTTGGCTACTGGTTTTCTATATATTGCTTTTACTATGTTTAGATATGTGTCTTGAATTCCTTCCTTTCCAAGACTTTTAGCATGAAAGGATGCTGAATTTTGTCAAATGCTTTTTCAGCATCTAATGAGATGATCATATGGTTTTTTTTTCTTTGAGTTTGTTTATTTAGTGGTTTGCATTTATGGATTTCCTTATATTGAACTATCCCTGCATCCCTGGGATAAAGCCTACTTGTTCATGATGGATGATCGTTTGATGAGTTCTTGGATTCTGTGGGCAAGTATATTATTTAGTATTTTTGCATCGATATTCATAAAGGAAATTGCCCTGAAATTCTCTTTCTTAGTTGGATCTTTGTGTGGTTTTGGTATCAGCATAATAGTGGCTTTGAAGAAAAAGTTAGGTAGTGTTGTTCTGTTTCTATTTGGTGGAAAATTTTGAAGAGTATTGGTGTTAAGTCTTCTTTGAAGGTCTGTTAGAATTCTTCACTGAAACTATTTGGTCCTGTGCTTTTTTTGGTCAGAAGACTATCTATGACCCCTTCTATTTCTTTAGGGGTTATGGGTCTGTTTAGATGGTCTATTTGATCCTGGTTTAATTTTGGTAATTGGTGACTGTCTTAAAAAAAAATGTCCATTTCTTCCAGATTCTCCAGTAATGTTGAGTACATGTTTTTGTAGAAAAATCTGATGATTTTTTGAATTTCCTCCGTTTCTGTTGTAATATCTTCGTTTTGATTTTTAATTTTGTTAATTTGGATACTTTCTCTGGGCCCTTTCGTTCGTCTTGCTAAGTGTTTATCCATCTTGTTGATTTTTTCAAAGAACCATCTTTTGGTTTTGTTGATTCTTTGTATTGTTCTGTTGGTTTCTACTTGATTGATTTCAGTCCTGAGTGTGATGATTTCCTGTCTTCATCTCCTCCTGGGTGAATTGGCATCTTCTTGTTCCAGGGTTTTCAGTTGTTCCCTAAATCTTCTAATGTATGCTCTCTCGAATTTCTTTTCGGAGGCAATCAAAGCTATGAATTTTCCTTTTAGCACTGCTTTCATTGTGTCCCATAGATTTGTTTATGTTGTGCCTTCATTTTCATTAAATTCTAAGAAATCTTTGATTTCTTTTTTTATTTCTATCTTGACCAAAGTATCATTGAGTAGAGTATTGTTCAGTTTCCATGTGATTGTGGACTTTCTGGTTTACTGTTACTAAAGACCACTTTTACTCTATAGTGATATGATATGAGGCATGGGATTAATTCAATCTTCTTGTATTTGTTGACGTCTGTCTTGTGACCAACTATATGATCTATTTTGGAGAAGGTACCATGAGGTGCTGAGAAAAAGGTACATTCTTTTGCTTTGGGATGAAAAGTTCTCTCTCTCTCTCTCTCTCTCTCTCTCTCTCTCTCTATATATATATATATATATATATATATATATATATATATATATTTTCTCTATATAAATTTTCTTTCATAATTTTGTTGAAGATATATATATAACATATATATATATATATATATATGTTAACTCCAATTGTTTCAAAGCTTCAATTAGTTTCACAGTCTCCCTGTTTAGTTTGTTTTCCTGATAGGCCCATTGGTTAGAGTAGAGTGTTGAAGTCACCCACTATTATTGTGTTAGGTGCAATGTGTACTTTGAGTGTTAGTAAAGTTTCATTTATGAATGAGGGCACCCTTTTAATTGGGGCATAGATGTTCAGGATTGAGAGTTCTTCTTGTTGGAATTTTCCTTGGACCAGCAAATAGTGACCTTCCATGTATCTTATGATGACATTAGGTTGAAAGTCAATTTTATCTGAAATTAGAATGGCAACTCTGGCTTGTTTCCTGGGACCATTTGCTTGTAGGATTGTCTTCCAACCTTTTTTTCTAAGTTAGTTTTTATCTTTGACACTGAGGTGTGTTTCCTGTATGCAGCAAATTGTAGGGTCCTGTTTATGTAACCAGTCTTTTAGTCTATGTCTTTTTATTGGGGAATTGAGTCCACTGATGTTAAGAGATATCAAGTAGTAGTGGTTACTGCTTCCTATCATTTTTTATTTTAATTTTATATTTGGGTGATTATCTTCTTTGGGTTTGATGAAAGAAGCTAATTATCGTGCTTTTTCCAGTGTATAGTTTCCCTCGTGGTAATGGTATTTTCCTCCTATTATCCTTTGTAGGGCTGGGTTTGTAGAAATATATTGTGTAAATTGGTTTGTTATTGAATATCTTGGTTTCTCCAACTATAGTAATTGAGAGTTTTGCAAGGCATAGTAGTCTTGGCTAGCATTTGTATTTTCTTAGAGTCTGCATGAATTCCACCCAGGATCTTCTAGCTTTTGTGGTCTCTCGTGAGAAATCTGGAGTAATTCTGATAGGTCTTCCTTTATATGTTACTTGCCCTTTTTTTCTTACTGCCCTAAGTATTCTCTCTTTGTTTAGTACATTTGGGGTTTTGATTATTATGTGATGGGAGGTATTTCTGTTCCGGTCCAGGCTGTTTGGAGTTCTGTAGGCATCTTGGTGCATCTCTCTCTTTAGGTTAGGGAAGTTTTCTTTCATAATTTTGTTGAAGATATTTGCTGGCCCTTTTAGGATGTAAATCTTCACTCTCCTCAATGCCTATAATCCTTAGATTTGGTTTTCTCATTGGGTCCTGGATTTCCTGAATGTTTTGGGTTACAAACATTTTGCATTTTGCATTTTCTTTGATTGTTGAGTCCATGGTTTCTATGGTATCTTCGGCATCTGAGATTCTTTCTTCTATCTCTTGTATTCTGTTGTTGATACTTGTGTCTATGTTCCCTGATTTATTCCCAAGGTTTTCTACCTCCAAAGTTGTCCCTCTTTGTGCTTTCTTAGTTGTTTCTACTTCTGTTTTTAGATCCTGGAAATTTTTCTTCAGTTTTGTCATTTGCTTGTTTGTGTTTTCCTCTAATTCTTTAAGAGATTTTTTGTGTTTCCTCTTTCATGACTTCTGCCTGTTGATTAAAGATCTCCTGTATTTCTTCAAGTGATTTTTGTGTTTCTTCCTTATTGGCTTTTGTATTCTCCTGAATTTCTTTCAATGATTTTTGTGTTTCCCATGAAAGGGCTTCTAATTTTTGATGCATTTTCTCCTGAATTTCTTTAAGTATGTCCTTCATGTGTTCCTGTACCAGCATCATGATAAGTAATTTTAAATCCAAATCTTGTTTTTCTGGTGTGTTGGGGTATCCAGGACTTGCTATTGTTGGAGAATTGGGTTCAGATGCTGCCATAATGCCTTGGTTTTTGTTAGTAATGTTCCTACATATGCCTTTAGCCATCTAGTTCTCCCAGGTGTTAGATGGTCTTATTGTCACTGCTAGTGCTTCAACCGACTGTGGATCTTTAAGGTTATTTCTGCAACACTGGATGACTGGGTTTCCTCTGGCACAGATTGCTGATATGCTGCCTTCCTCTTTTGGGCCTTTGGAGCCCTTCTCAGTCTTGCCTCTAGCAATGTTATACTTAAGTTGTCAAGGTCAACCAGGTATTCTCTGCCTGCTCTATTATGGAGCGAAGATGTTGTGGTGGGGGTCACTCACTCTGTTGATTCTCACATAGGACACAGGTCCTGTGATGGATTGGTTTGCAGATGAACCATCTATGTGCTTAGTTCCTGAGTGCAAGCAGAGCCCTGGCGGTTTGCACCACCAGAGATCTAAAGCTCAGGGTGATACAGTACCTAGTGATCGTTTTCAGATCTGGCAGGCAGCAAATATGGCCACGGGGCTTCTCTCCTTCTGCAGCTCCCTGGGTAGGACACTGGCCCCAAGCCCGGTGGGCTGGCAGACAAACTGCCTATGTGCTCAGTTACTGAGTGCAGACAGACCCCTGGCGGTTTGCACCACCAGAGATCTAAAGCTCAGGGTGATACAGTACCTAGTGACCCTTTTCTGTCTTGGCAGACAGCAAATATGGCCATGGGGCTTCTCTCCTTTTGCAGCTCCCTGGGCAGGACACGGGCCCCAAGCCTGGCAGGCTGGCAGACAAACCGCCTATGTGCTCAGTTCCTGAGTGCAGGCAGACCCCTGGTGGTTTGCACCACCAGAGATCTAAAGCACAGGGTGATACAGTACCTAGTGATCCTTTTCTGTCCTGGCAGATAGCAAATATGGCCTCGGAGCTTATCTCCTTCTGCAGCTCCCAGGGACGAGAAACTGTTAAGTTACCCTAGACTATGGCTGGGAGTCAAGTACAAGTAGAGAAATCCTCCTAAGGGCTAGCTATCTACAAAAGCAGCTCTTAAAGAGGCCAAAAGCTTTTCAACAGCTTTAGTAAGAGAACTGATAACTAATTTTTTTTTCCTAGAAAAAAATCTGTGATTGTGTATATTGGTTTCAACAAGGTGCTTTTTCACTTGAAATTACAGTTTAAAAATGTAATAAACCTTTGTCTGGTTTAAATACGTATATGTTTATAGCAACTTCACTTTTATTCTTGACTGGTTTTTAAGATATAAATACGTTCTGCATGTCTCAGTTATAGAATATTGATTTATAAGTTATTGATATGATTAAAAATGTATAGCATTGGTAACAGAAATTTAGCTTAAAATTGGTAACACAGGATTGGAGTTATTCTACAAACCAAGTCACATGAGCACACCCAGAAAAACAGGTCTCTGAAGATAATTCTAAATTGAAATAATATTTTACGTAACTTTTTTATTGATAATTTTTTTATTTACATTTCAAAAGATTTCCCCTTTTCTGGGTCCCCACTACCCGCAAGTCCCATAAGCCCTCTTCCCTCCCCCTGTTCCTCCATCTAACCCTTCCCACTTTCCTGTTCTATACTTGCCCTATAATCTTGCACTGAGTCTTTCCAGAACCAGGGGCCACTCCTCCATTCTTATTGGACATCATTTAATATGCAGAATATGTCTTGGGTATTCAAAGTTTCTAGGCTAATATCCACTTTTCAGTGAGTTAATACCATGATTGATCTTTTGAGACTGGGTTACCTCACTTAGTATGATGTTTTCCAGCTCCATTCATTTGTCTAACAATTTCATGAATTCCTTGTTTCTAATGGCTGAATAGTAGTCCATTGTGTAAATATCCCACAATTTTTGTATCCATTCCTCCATTGGAGGAGACCTGGGTTCTTTCCAGCTTCTGGCTACTACACATAGGGATGCTATGAACATAGTGGAGCATGTGTCCTTATTGCATGCTGAAGAATCTTCTGGATTTATGCCCAGGAGTGGTATAACAGGGTCCTCAGGAAGTGTCTTGCCCAGTTTTCTGAGGAACTTCCAGACTGATTTCCAAAGTGATTGCACCATCTTGCAATCCCATCATCAGTGGAGGAGTGTTCCTCTTTCTTCACATTCTCGTCAACACCTGCTGTCTCCTGAGTTTTTGACATTATCCATTCTGACTGGTGTGAGATGAAATCTCAGGGTGGTTTTGATTTGCAGTTCCCTAATGATTAATGATATTGAACATTTCTTAAGGTTTTTTTTCAGCTCTCCGAAGTTCTTCATGTGAAAATTCTTTGTTTAGCTCCGTACCCCATTTTTTCATAGGGTTATTTGGTTCTCTGTGTTCTACCTTCTTGTGTTCTTTGTATATATAAGATATTAGACCTCTGTTGTATTTAGGGTTGTTGAAGATATTTTCCCAATATGTTGGTTGACATTTTGTCCTTTTTGACAGTGACCTTTGCGTTACAGCAACTATGTAGTTATATGAGGTCAAATTTGTCAATTTTTAATCTTAGAGCATAAGCTATTGATGTTCTATTCAGTAACTTTTCCCCTGTGCCCATGTCCTCAATGGTCTTCCGCAGTTTCCTATTAGTTTCAGTGTGTCAGGTTTTATGTGGAGTTCCTTGATCCATTTGGAGTTGAGCATAGTACAAGAAGATAAGAATCAATCGATTCACATTCTTCTGCATGCAACTTGACTATTGTTCCTGACTGGATTTTAAGATATAAATATGTTCTGCATTTCTCAGTTATAGAGTATTGATTTATAAGTTATTGATATGATTAAAATTTTATAAAATTGGTGACAGAATTTTAGCTTAAAATTGGTAACTCAGGGTTGGAGTTATTTTAAAAAACAGGTGACATGAGTCAACCCAGAAAAACAGGTCTCTGAAGAAAATTCTAATTTGAGATAATATTTTATATAACTCTTACCCTAGAAACGAGACTTATAAAAGACAGAATTTAAAACAATGTCTCCTAACTCTTGCATTAAAAGCTGCACTGTCATGCATTTATAAGTAACAACTTGCAGTCAAACTTTATATGTAAAAATAATGCTCTTGATATTAATTTAAAAAAATAGATTGTTTAAAACTGAGATTTATTTTTCAAAATAATGGGCATGCTCTAATATTACAAAAAGACATTTAAAAATATTTACATTGCCAGTGTTCCAATAGTTTCAGTTTACAATTGTATCACAAGGTAAAGATTTTAACTCATCCATATTTATTATTTAAAAATACCAGACCAGTGGATACATTATATCCTAAACAAACTGTGGCACAGGAAACTCAAATGAAAAAGATAGTTTATTTAATTTAAATGATTTTTAAAGCTTTGAGAAAATGTTAATTTGTTAAGACCTCACCTCAAGCTTGTCACAAAAGAACTTAAAACTCTGTTTGGTAGCCTCAAGGGGCATGCAAATCCTAATCCCATAGACAATTAACTGATGTGGGATAATTTACTTCACAAAAAGTCAATTGTTTGCTGTTTCATAACAGTTCTTTGGTAAAGGAACCATTAATGTAAAATCATATTTCTTTACCTCCAAGTAAAGTTTGAGCACCCTATTATGGCTCTGTTGCTATGTTAATACAAAATTATGAGATAGAATCAGAAAAATCTTTAATAAAAAAACTATATTTATTCCTTAGTCCAAAGAACCATTACATTGGTTTTTGAAGAATACTAACAGTTGGTCTTTTGCATAGAAAAATTTTTAGACAAATTTCATAATCTTTATTTCAAACACAAATTTTTAAAATTTGCCTCTCTATATATTTTTGTAAATGTATGCATACAGTCAATAAATAATACATTTACTATATTTATAAACAGCTCCTCTATGATAGAGAAATATTTCTCCTTTTTCACAAATAGCTAAATTATGTGCTACAGCCACTGTTTTTTTAAAACATTAAATAATCAAGGTTTTAATTTGTAGACTTATAATTAATATAAATATCTCATGACTTACAATTGATTAAAATAATATTTTATAGATGTTTCTAATTTTCATATTTTATATGAATATGAATTATAGTTTAGTTTTAGAAAAATAAACTATCTCTTGCTTTTAAGACATTTAAAACTCACCCTACATTTTCCGGATTCATTAGTGAAAACAATGTCACAGCAGATTTACATATCAGTCAGATTATAGACTTTACATAAAGATTTCATTCTTTATATCATCAAAATAATAATACCTTAAGACAATAATTTAATATTTCTACAAATGTACAAGTCAAATTATAAAGTCTTGTCCTCAGTGTCCACAAGTTCTTCATATGCCATACAGAAGTGTTAATCCTGGAGGATTTGTACCTAATCAAGAGAAATAGATGTAACTCATATTTGTGATATAAAAAAATAATTAAAAATATACATATGACTATTAACAGGATTTCAAGCTTTCTAATTATAATTGTGATAACAGAAGAAGCTTCTAAAATTGAATTAGTCAATGCCTATGTTGTTTTTCTATACTTGATGTTTCAATAAGTTTACTACAAATATTATAACTGACTTTTACAGTCAGTAATTTGAGATGTTTTGTTATCCATATAATATTAGGCATATTACTGAGATACCTTATAATCCTCAAGGAACAGGCCCATAGAACTTTAAAACAATACTTTTATATACGAAGGAGAGGAGAATCATATCTCTGTTCAACACAATTTTTTTTAGAATTTCAAATCCAAGGAACTCTGAGTGTGTGTAGAGGACATGTTTGTGTTTTTTCTACAGTATGCTGAAGGAGCGTGCTATCAGCCAGGGTGGTAACGAGATATTCAGATCACTGAAAATGGTCTCGGTCCTTGACACTTTAAGACAACTTCTGCTAATGCTTACAGAACAGACATCTGTAGACTTGATATCCCCCTGCAGAATTTTTATGTCTTCTGATCATTTTAGAAGAAACATGCATTCCCTTGGTAATCGACATTTCTCTGACTACCACTGTGGTTGCTCCTTGAGTGGCGGGTGGATCATTAGGACATCCCATTGTAATCATCCTTATATTAGTTAAACAATTTCAATTAGCTACAGAGGCGTCTACTGAATCTCTGGCTTACCTGCAAAGGCAAATAACTTCACTTGCCCACATAACAGAAACTAACGTAACATAAACGAAATCCTGAACTGCTATCTCCCGCAAAACTTTAAATTACCATAGATGGATATACCAAAGAATTCCATAACAAACACACACACACACACAAATGCACATGCACACACACATAGATGCAAGTTCACATACACACAAACTAACAAAACAAAAATAAAAACAAAAAACAAATGTACAAAATATCTTTGAAAAAATCCAGCATTTCAAAGGATACTGAATAGAAAACCAAAAAAAAAAAAAAAAAAAAAAAAAAAAAAAAAAAAAAAAAAATTAGAAAAGCAAGAAACTACTGAATAATAATTTTCAACACATCCACAGGGAGATAACCACAGAGAAAAAGGTAATTACATTAGAAATAGCAGGAAGTAAAAAATCACTATTCCTTAATATTCCTTAAAATCAATGCACACAATTCCCCCAATGGAAAGACATAGATTTATAGACTGGATATGTGAACAGGACCCAATATATTCCTGGATACAGGAAACTCATCTCAGTGTCAAAAACAAACACTACTTCAGAGTAAAAGGCTGGAAACTTTTTCCAAGCAAATGTTCCCAGGAAATGAGCTGGATTTGCCATTCAAATAAAAGTGACTTTTAACCTAAAGTTGTCAAAAAAGACACAGAAGGGCACTTCATGCTCATCAAAGGAAATATCCACCAAGAAGAACTCTCAATTCTGAATATTTATGTTCCAAATACAAGGTCACCTGCATTTTACTAAAAGGGAAATTTTACAAAAGCTTAAAGCACACTTCACACCACACAATAATTGAGTGTGAATTCAACATCCCACGCTATTCAATTGTCAGATCAGGAAAACACAAAATAAACAAAGACAGAATGAAAGTAACAAGTTTTGGACCAAAGAATCGAGTAGTTCAAAAGAATATACCTTTTTAATTTTCAACACAGCCACAGGAATATAACCACAGAAACAAACAAAAAAAAAATTAGAATAGAAAGAGCAGGAAGTAAAAATCACTATTCTTAATATTCCTTAAAATCAGTGCACACAATTCTCCAAATGGAAAGACATAGATTAATAGACTGGATATGTGAACAGGACCCAATATTTTGCTGTATGCAGGAAACTCATCTCAGTGTCAAAGACAAACACTACTTCAGAGTAAAAGGCTGGAAATTTTTTCCAAGCAAATGTTCCCAGGAAATGAACTAGATTTTCCAATCAAATAAAAGTGACTTTCCACCTTAAGTTGTCAAAAAAGACACAAAAGGACACTTCATGCTCATCAAAGGAAATATCCACCAAGAAGAACTTTCAATTCTGAACATTTATGCTCCAAATACAAAGTCACCTGCACTCATAAGGGAAATTTTACTAAAGCTTAAAGCACACTTCACACCACACAACAATTGAGGGTGATTTCAACACTACACGGTCTTCAAAGGACAGATCAGGAAAAGACAAAATAAACAGAGACAGAGTGAAGGTAACAAGTTTTGGACCAAAAGGATCTAATAGATCAAAAGAATATACTTTTTCAGCCCATCAGATTACTGTCTCCAAAAGATGACCATATCATTATTCACAAAACAGACCTCAACAGATATTAGAAGATCCAAATAATCCCATGCCTCCTGTCAGATCACTATGGAGAAAAGGTTGTATTCAATAGAAACAATAACAACAGAAAGCCTACATACACATGCAAGCTGAACAATGCTCTACACAATCTATTCTTAATATTCCTTAAAATCAGTGCACACAATTCCCCCAATGGAAAGACATAGATTAATAGACTGGATATGTGAATGATATATGCGTCAAGTTAGAAACATAGAATCAAAACAAGTAATTTGTTAATAAAGAAATAAATTAAAATGTTTAGAATTTAATGAAAATGATGGCAGAGAATTCCCAAATTTATGAAATACTATGAAAGCTGTTCTAAGAGGAATATCCATAGTTCTGTGTGCCTCCAAAAAATGCTGGAGGAAACACATACTAGCAACTTAACAGAACACCTGGAAGCTTTAAAACAGAAAGAAGCTAATACACCAAAGAGGAATAGAATGCAGAAAATCATTGACTCACTTCTGAAATCAAATAAGTAAAAGCAAAAAAGAACAACATCAACAACAACAAATACACAAACAAAAAATAACTCTACAAAGAATCAAGATATCACTGCATTTATCAACTCTGTTATTCTGTTTAGTGTAAGAATCACATTTGTTTTTGTTTTTTTTAATTCTTCTATTCAAGGATATCTAGATTATTTCCAGCCTAATGAATGTGACATAACATGAAGCTCCTGTCACTGTATTGAGAGAAAGTTAAATAAATTCAGATGTTCTGAAGATGTATATGAACCAACCTCATTTGTTAAAAAAAAATGTGACTACGATGATTGTAAAGACATTCTCTTATACTCCTAGATTGGCAGCTACTACAACTGTTACTATAGATGAATCCACAAGGAAACATTGGACTCATATGTAAAGTGGACCCAATATAAGTCAGAAGATTATCATACCTTATTGAAGGGGAGAATAAAGGATTTTAATAGCCAGAGATGTCAAGGATATAAGAATCAAAGCTAAACAATCAACCTTACTCTAATAGTGGGTCACTTTGACTGTTACAAAAATCAATGCATCTCTATGGAAACCTGCATATTTATGTTATAGTTTCTGTTTCTAAGGGTCTCAGATAGGAGGGAATAGATACTGTTCCTTATCATTTTGATTTTTTAATATCCATATCTACCTAATAGGTTTTTTAGTCTAGCATCCTTAGGAAGAAATCTGAATAGATTCATTGCAACTTTATCTGTAGTAGGCACATTTTTTTAATATAGTCAAATGACTAGGGTTGTGTATGGTTTATGCCGTAGAAGAGATAAGGTTATAGAATGTGATATGAGAGAATATATTAAATGAAAAAAGACAGAGAGTCAGTATGTAGGGATATAAAAATAAAATGTTCACTGTTAGTCTCTATGGTAAAAAACAAGAAAAAAATTCACAACTTAGAAAGTATTTCTTTTCAAAATGTTCTAGTATAGTTTTTTATATTATATTCCTTTGAGGGATTTTAGTTATATCTTTTAGTTATATCTTTAGCTCAATACAAGATGGTATATAAATCGGTAAATTTTTCAAATGGCCTTGTTCTAGCAATATCTCAATGAGACTAGTGAACTCTCTCTTATGGAAAATATATGAATAGCTGAACCAATTGCTAAAGAAGAGAACCACATCAGTCCATTAGTCCTCTGACTTCCATATGGACCCATGGTAAGTGTGATTTCATGTATAAATATATACCCACACACAAAACGCATAATCCAATATAGAAATTATATATATTATATTATGTTATGTTATGTTATGTTATGTTATATTATATTTATTATATGATATGATATGATATGATATTTTATATTATATTATATTATATTATATTATATTATATTATATTATATTATATTATATTATATTATTGTATTGTATTATATTATATTATATTATATTATATATATATATATATATATATATATATTATATATAATAAATTAGAAAGCACAAGAATGTTCCACTCTAAAATGATTATTGATGCCCCTTGCTTTAAAGGTTATCCTTGAGACACAATCAACCTGTTTCTACTTCCCAAGACTATGGGTGGAGAAAAGAAGGCTTATAGGGCATCTGGGGAGATGGGGAACTGGGAAAGTTGAAATCATTTGGGATGTAAACAAAGAATAAAATGAAATGGGGCCACCAAGTATAACGAGGAAATTAATAGTCACTTAGGTTTGGGCTTCCTTCATGCTATGCACTCAGTGTGTCAACTGTCTTGTCCCAACTCTATTGTTCCTTTAGCCAAAATCTATTGTTTTCTGACTTTAGACAGATAATATATAACTTACAGAGACCTATATTCAGGCACTCTTTCATATATTTGGTCTACAAAGAGAAAACCTAATTCAGCTCAAGGAATTATATTTTCTGTTTGTCCACTATTTCATTTTCCTCTGCCTAGAATTAATCAAATGGTTGCCAGCACAATCAATGCTGTATTATCTGTCAGTTAAGGAATTGTGGACATCTTTTAAGGACTTCTATGACTATTATTCTATGCAACATCTCACAATGAAATTGTCTTGACTGCTTTTCAAGGATGCTTGTTCAGAAACTTGTACGAGACAGAGTGTCTCTCCTCATCATTCAACATTTTATGGATTTGTAGCACTATTTGGCAGTGTGTGTTGATTAATATCTGAGTTTAAGGGAGGGATTAAACAGTCCATCTTAGGTTTGTAACTAAGGACTCAGTTCCCATGTGACATGTTATTTCCCATGACATCAACAGGACATTAGTTGAATTTCTCTTGTATCCTGGAGAACCATTGTCTTCCCAGTGATGTTACCAGTGTTATAGCAACAACAGCTCCTACAATTTTCAAACAGATCTTTCTGGATACATCCATACACATGTGGAAAAGCCTGTGTATACTTAGAAGAAAAAATTGGGAGTGCAGAGGGTTGAGCATGAGGCAGAATTAAACTTGCATACTATTTCAGTAAAACCAGCATGTAAAAAGTGGTCCTGGTGTCTGCCTAATGATGTTTAAGCAGGAATATTGATCTTCCTGAAGGAGGTGCCCTTGAGCTGGGCAATCCAATGAGCCTCAGAAATTTTGCCTGTCAGGATAAAAAATAAATCACTGCCTATCGTAATTTCTGAAAATTAAGGTATGAAGAATATTACGTGTTGCATCCTCCAAAACAGAGGCTGACTACTCCAAAGATATCGATCTTGAACTTTTACATTTCTTTACTAGATGCAGGGAGATGTGAGGGATTTAACTTGCATATAAAGACAAGTGTTCCAGGGTTTTTCTAGTTCATTCCCCTAGACTACCATCCTAGGTAAACTTTAAAAAGAGTGAAAGATGAAATGAAGCTAAATTGCAATCATTCTTCTGTTCCTTATGTATTTTGGATAATAGCCATGTTTCAAACAGGTTGTCAAGAACTTTTCCTAATTTATAGGCTTCAATTTTGTCTAATTATTTTTGCCTTACAGGAACCTGGTAATTTCATGAGGTTCAATTTATCAATTGTTGATTTTACTAGCTTTGATATTTATCATCTACTCAGAAAATGGACTCTTGCAGAATTATCAGTGCAATTCACTGATATTTCTTACTTTCTCATTTATGAGATCCAAAGTTCCTATTTTTATATTAAGTTCATTTATTCTGTTGGATGTTACTTTTTTTGCAGTGGGATAAATATGATATATTTTCATTCTCCTCTATATGAACATTCAGAGAGAAGAGCCCATTTTGTTGAGGATGCTTCTTGTGTCAGTTGAATGAATATTTTATCAAAGTTTAAATGTCCGTAGATGTTTTTATTTGGGTTTTTTTTTCAATTCTATTTATCATCAGTATGTTTCTGTACAAATGCCAGGCAGTTGGTCTTATTATATAGTAGAACTGCTAGAGGTAAGTGATGGCAATTTGTCAAAAATTTCTTGGATTATTTTGCATTCTTTAAGCGATCCTAAATTTTTGTCCATTTGATGTTGAGAATTGTAATATTAAGGTTTATTAAAAATGTGTTTATAAAATATTTTATAAAATATTTTTTTCTAGAAAAACACTCTGATACAAATCTAAGCATACAAGTGCATTTAGAATATAAATGAAAAATGAAGTGTAGTTATTTTCTGAAGAAACTGAAGATTTTCATACAACAAATGTATGATAAAATTGAGGATTGCATAGTGTTTTGGATAAAAATGAAGTAATGATTCAGAAAAACACTCAGATACAATTCTAGGCATACAAATGCATTTAGTATATAATTAAAAAAGAAGAGTAGATATTTTTGAATATACTGAAGGTTTTTATCTAACCTGTGTGTGAGAAAATTGAGGATTACATAGGATAGTTGATAATATTGAATTAAAAAAAAAACCTCAGTTAATATAAAAGGCATACAAATCTTAATATTTTATCCTTTAATAAAATTATCCAATGCATTCCTGTGCAACTTTCCTAACTTATCCTATGCAATCCTCAATTTTCTGTTACAAATGTTATATGAAAATCTTCAGTTTAACAGAAAATGTTACCACTTCATTTATCAATTATAGTCTAAAAGTATTTGTATTCCTATTACTTATGTGATTTTTTTTCAAAACTAAACTTCAATATTATCAATTATTCTTTGTCATCCTCAAATATCACACACAGGACAGATGAGAATCTTCATTATATTCAAAAATATCTATACATATTTTTCAATTTTTAATCTCAGGGTTGTTTTGATATGAATTTCCCTAATGACTAATGAAGTTGAGCATTTTTTAAGATGCTTCTCCGCCATCCGAAGTTCTTCAGGTGAGAATTATTTGTTTAACTCTGTACCCCATTTTTTAAAAGGGTTGTTTGGTTTTCTGGAGTCTAACTTCTTGAGTTCTTTATATATATTGGATATTAGCCCTCTATCTGATGAAGGATTGGTAAAGATCTTTTCCCAATTTGTTGGTTGCCGATTTGTCTTCTTGATGGTGTCTTTTGTCTTACAGAAACTTTGTAATTTTATGAGGTCCCATTTGTCACTTCTTGATCTTAGAGCATTTGCTATTGGTGTTATGTTCATAAACTTTCTCCCTGTACCAATGTCCTCAAGGGTCTTCCCCAGTTTCTTTTCTATTAGCTTCAGAGTGTCTAGCTTTATGTGGTGGTCCTTGATCCATTTGGATTTGAGCTTAGTACAGGGAGACAGGGTTGGATCAATTCGCATTATTCTGCCTGCTGACCTCCAATTGAACCAGCACCATTTGTTGTAAAGGCTATCTTTTTTCCATTGGATGTTTTCAGCCGCTTTGTCGAGGATCAAATGGCCATAGGTGTGTGGGTTCATTTCTGAATCTTCAATCCTGTTGCATTGATCTGGCTGCCTGTCAGTGTACCAATACCATGCAGATTTTAACTCTATTGCTCTGTAGTATTGCTTGAGGTCAGGGATAATGATTCCCCCAGAATTTCTTTTGTTGCTGAGAAAAGTTTTAGCTATCCTGGGTTTTTTGTTATTCCAGATGAATTTGAGAATTGCTCTTTCTAACTCTGTGAAGAATTGAGTTGGAATTTGATGGGTATTGCATTGAATCTGTATATTGCTTTTGGCAAAATGGCCATTTTAACTATATTGATTCTGCCGATCCATGAGCATGGGAGGTTTTCCCATTTTTTGAGGTCTTCTTCCATTTCTTTCTTCAGAGTCTTGAAGTTGTTGTCAAACAGATCTTTCACATGTTTGGTAAGATACTTTATACTGATTGTGGCTATTGTGAAGGCAGTCATTTCCCTAATTTCTTTCTCAGCCTCCTTATCATTTGAGTAGAGGGAGGCCACTGATATTCTTCAGTTTATTTTATAACCTGCCACTTTGCTGAAGTTGTTTATCAGTTGTAGGAATACTCTAGTGGAGTTTTTTGGGTCACTTAGGTAGACTATCATGTCGTCTGCAAATAATGATAGTTTGACTTCTTCCTTTCCAATTTGGATCCCTTTGACCTCCTTATGTTGTCGAATTGCCCGAGCTAGTACCTGAAGTACAATATTGAAAAGATAAGGAGAAAGGGGCAGCCCTGTCTTGTCCCTGATTTTAGTGGGGTTGCTTCAAGTTTCTCTCCATTTAGTTTGATGCTGGCTACCGGTTGCTGTATATTGCTTTTACTATGATTAGGAATGGGCCTTGAATTCCTGTTCTCTCCAAGACTTTTAAGCATGAAAGGATGCTGAATTTTGTCAAATGCTTTTTCAGCATCCAATGAAATGACCATTTGGTTTTGTTCTTTGAGTTTGTTTATGTAGTGGATCGCAATGGTGGATTTCCATATATTAAACCAACCCTGCTTTCCCGGGATAAATGCTACTTGATCATGGTGGATGATCGTTTTGATGTATTCTTGGACTCGGTTGGCAAGAATTTTATTGAGTATTTTTGCATCGATGTTCATAGGGGAAATTGGTCTGAAGTTCACTTTCTTTGTTGAATCTTTGTGTGGTTTTGGTATCAGCTTAATTGTTGGCTTCATAGAAGGAATTGGGTAGTGTTCTTTCTGTTTCTATTTTGTGGAATAGTTTGAAGAGTATTGGTGTTAAGTCTTCTTTGAAGGTCTGATAGAATTCTGCACTGAAACCTTCTAGTCCTGTGCTTTTTTTTTTTTGGTTGGAAGACTTTCTATTACTCCTTCTATTTCTTTAAGCGTTATGGGACTGTATAGATGATATATCTGGTCCTGATTTAATTTTGGTATTTGGTATCTGTCAAGGAAATTGTCCATTTCCTCCAGATTCTCCAGTTGTGTTGAGTACAGGCTCTTGCAGTAGGATCTGATGATTTTTTGGATTTCCTCAGTTTCTGTTGTTATATCTCCCTTTTCATTTCTAAGTTTGTTAATTTGGATACATTCTCTGTGCCCTTTGGTCAGTCTGGCTAAGGGTTTATCTATCTTGTTGATTTTCTCAAAGAACTAGCTCCTGGATTCGTTAATTCTCTGTACGGTTCGCTTTGTTTCCAATTGATTGACTTCAGCCCTGAGTTTGTTGATTTCCTACCTTCTACTCCTCCTGGGTGAATTGGCTTCTTTCTGTTCCAGGACGTTCAGGTGTGTCGTTAAGCTCCTAGTGTATGCTCTCTCCATTTTCTTTTTGGAGTCACTCAGGGCTATGAGTTTACCTCTTAGCACTGCTTTCATTGCGTCCCAAAGATTTTGGTATGTTGTGCCTTGATTTTCATTAAATTCTAAAAAGTCTCTGATTTCGTTCTTTATTTCTTCTTTGGTCAAGGTGTCATTGAGTAGAGTATTATTCAGCCTCCATGTGTATGTGGGATTTCTGTTGTTTTTCTTGCTATTGAAAATCACTCTTACACCATTGTGATCTGATAGGAGGCATGGGATTAGGTCAATCATCTTATATTTGTAGAGGTCTGCCTTGTGTCCAATTATATGGTCGATTTTGGAGAAGGTACCATGAGGTGCTGAGAAAAAGGTATATTCTTTTGCTTTAGGGTGACATGTTCTATATATATATATCAGTCAAATCCAATTGGTCCAAAGCTTCAATTAGTTTTACTGTGTCCCTGTTTAGTTTCCGTTTTCCCGATTGGTCCCGATTGAGGAAAGTGGAGTGTTGAAGTCCCCCACAATTATTGTGTTAGGTGCAATGTGTGTTTTGAGCTTTAGTAAAGTTTCTTTTACGAATGAGGGTGCCATTGCATTTGGCGCATAGATGTTCAGAATTGAAAGTTCTTCTTGGTGGATTTTTCCTTTGACCAGGAAGAAGTGTCCTTCTGTGTCTCTTTTGATGACTTTAGGTTGAAAGTCAATTTTATCTGATATTTGAATGGCTACTCCTGCTCATTTCCTGTGACCATTGGCTTGCAAGATTGTCTTCCAGTCTTTTACTCTAAGGTAGTTTTTATCTTTGACACTGAGGTGTGTCTTCTGTATACAGCAAATTGTAGGGTCCTGTTTCCTTATCCAGTCTGTCAGTCTATGTCTTTTTATTGGGGAATTGAGGCCATTGATGTTAAGAGATATTAGGGAATAATGATTATTACTTCCTGTCATTTTTGATGTTCTTTTTATAGTTGAGTGGTTATCTTCTTTTGGTTTGATGAAGGAAGGTAACTATCTTGCTTTTTCCAGGGTGTAGTTTCCCTCCTTGTATTGGAGTTTTCCTCCTATTATTCTTTGCAGAGCTGGGTTTGTGGAAAGATATTGTGTAAATTTGGTTTTGTCATGGAATATCTTGGTTTCTCCATCTATGGTGAATGAGAGTTTTGCTGGGTATAGTAGTCTTGGCTGACATTTGTGTTCTCTTAGAGTCAGCATGAGATCTGCCCAGGATCTTCTAGATTTCATGGTCTCTGGTGAGAAGTCTGGTGTGATTCTGATAGGTCTTCCTTTATATGTTACTTGGCCTTTCTCTCTTACTGCCTTTAATATTCTTTCTTTGTTTAGTGCATTTGGGGTTTTGATTATTATGTGACGGGAGGTATTTCTGCTCAGGTCCAGTCTGTTTGGAGTTCTGTAGGCTTCTTGTATATTCATAGGCATCTCTTTCTTTAAGTTAGGAAAGTTTTCTTCCATAATTTTGTTGAAGATATTTGCTGGCCCTTTCTGTTGTGAATCTTCACTCTCATCTATACCTATAATCCTTAGGTTTGGTCTTCTCTTTGTATCCTGGATTTCCTGGATGTTGTGGGATACAACCTTTTTGAGTTTTGCATTTTCTTTGACAGTTGAGTCAATGGTTTCTATGGTATCTTCAGCATCTGAGATTCTTTCTTCCATCTCTTGTATTCTGTTGTTTATATTTGCATCTATGGCCCCTGGTTTCTTCTCAAGGTTTTCTATTTCCAAAGTTGTCTCCCTTTGTGATTTCTTAGTTGTTTCTACTTCTGTTTTTAGATCCAGGATGGTTTTGCTCAGTTCCATCATTTGTTTGTTTGTGTTTTCCTGATATTCTTTAAGAGATTTTTGTGTTTCCTCTTTCATGACTTCTGCCTGTTGACTCAAGTTCTCCTGCATTTCTTTACGTTTTCTTTGCTTTTCTTCATTATTGGCTTCTATCTCTTGGGCCCTATTCTCCTGCATTTCTTTAAGAGATTTTTGTGTTTCCATTATACAGGTTTCTAGCTTATTCATGTTCCCCTGTATTTCTTTAAGAGATACATTCATGTCCTTTTTGTGTTCTTCTAGCAGCATCATGAATAGTGATTTTAAATCCAAATCTTGTTTCTATGGTGTGTTGGCATAACCAGGAATTGCTGATGTTAGAGAGTTTGGTTCAGATGCTGCCATATTGCCTAGATTTCTGTTAGTAACATTCCTGTGTTTGCCCTTTGAGGAAATCTAAAAAAATTACATAAAAAATCATCAGATCCTACTACAAATGCATACATCAATAAAAGTGGAAAATCTGGATGAAATGAACAATATCCTAGCCAGATATTAAATAGCAAATTTAAATCATGATCAGACAGACTCTCTGAACAGTCCCAAAGCCTTTAAAGTAATAGATGCACGCACTGAAAGCCTCTGTACTAAATAAAAAGAAAATACCAGGTGGTTTCTTTGCAGATTTCTATCAGAACTTCAACATAGACCTAATACCAATACTTAGGAAACTATTCTATTAAATAGAAGGAGACGGAACCCTGCCCAACTTGCTGTATAAATCCAAAATTACATTGAAACCAAAAGCAAATATTCAACGCATGTTCAACCAAATATTCAACAATTAAAAGAACTTAAGACCAATATCCCTAAAGAACATCTAGGCAAAAATTAACAATAAATTATTTGCCACCTAAATCAAGAACATATCAAACTGATCATTCATCCCAATCATGTAGACTTCATCATTAATCCTTCAAATGCAGAGCTGTTTCAATATATGGAAACCCATCAATGTTATTTAATAGATAAACAAACTCAAAGAAAAAAATCATATGGTCTTTTCATTAGATGCTGCAGAAACCTTGGAAAAATTCAGCATCTCTTCATATTAAAAGGCTTGGATATAACAGGAATTCAAGGCCTATAAATAAACATAGTAAATACAATATAGAGCAACCCAATAGCCAACATCAAGCTACGAGGAGAGAAACTGGAAGCAATTCCTCTAAAATAAGCTACTAGACAATGCTGACCTCTTGCTTTCTCTGTCTACTTACTAAATATAGTACTAGAAGTTCTAGTAAGAGCAAAAAGAAAACAAATAGAGGTCACAGGGATTTGAATTCAAAAGAATGAAGTAAAACTGTCATTATTAACAGATGATATGATAACTTACTTAAGGGAACCTTAAAACTCCACCAGAAAATACCTACAGCTGATAAAAAAATTAAGCAAAGTGGCTGGATACCAAATTAACTCAAGCAAATCAGTATCCTTCCAATACTGAAATGATAAACAGGCTGAGAAAGTAATGAGGGAAATGACACCCTTTGTGGTAGCCACAAACTATAAAATATCTTGGTTTGACTTGTACTAAGCAAGTGAATGATCTGTATACACGTACTTCAAGTCTCTGAATAAAGAAATCGAAGATGACCTTAGAATTTGGAAAAAATCTCACATTCTTGGTTTGGATGGTATAAGGTCCATTTTTACAAAAGCCATCTACAGATTTAGTGCAATCTACATTTAAAAATCCCGTCAAAATTATTGAAAACTTAGTAAATGATTTCTTAAATTCTTGTTGAATAACAATAATCCCAATATACATAAAACTAATTTCATAAGTAAAAGTAGTTCTAGGGGAATCAGTACCCTGGACCTCAGGCCATACTAAAAAGCAATAGTGTTAAATACTGCATGGTAATAGTACAGTGACAGATATGTAGATCAATAGAATAGAATTGATGAGCAAGCAACGAATCCACAAAACTATGGTCGCTTGATCTTTGAAAAAGAGTAAAATCCATGCAGTGGGAAAAACATAGCCTTTCCAACAAACTGTGCTGTTCAAGTGAAGTTTAGTATGGAGAAGAATGTGAATAAATCAATTCTTATCTCCTTTTAATAAGCTTAATCTATTTATAGCAGTACTATTTATAATAGCCAGAAGCTGGAAAGAACCCAGGTATACCTCAACGGAAAAATGTATGCAAAAAATAAATGAACATAGTAAATGCAATATAGAGCAAACTAGTAGCCAACATCAAGCTACATGGAGAGTAACTTGAAGCAATTCCTCTAAAATAAGTGACAAGACAATGCTGCCCTCACACTTTCTCTGTGTAGTTACTCAATATAGTACTATGAGTTATAGTGAAAGAAATAAGAAAGCAAATGGAGGTCACAGGGATATGACTTCAAAAGAATGATGTAAAATTGTCATTATTAACAGATAATATGATAGTTTCCTTAAGGGAACCATAAAACTCCACCAAAAAACACCCACAGCAGATAAACAATTTCAGCAAAGTGGCTGGTTATCAAATTAATTCAAGCTAATCAGTTTCCTTCCATTACTCAAGGTATAAGCAGGCTGAGAAAGTAATTAGGTAAATGACACACTTTGTAATAGCCACAAACAATATAAATACATTGGTTTGACTCTAAGCAAACAAGTGAATGATCTGTATGACAGTTACTTCAAGTTTTGAATATAGAAATCAAAGATGACCTTAGAATTTGGAAAAAATCTCCCATCCTCTTCGTTTGGAGAGAATAAGGTCCATTCTGTAAAAAGCAGTCTACAGATTTAGTTCAATCCCCATCAAAAGATGGCAAAATATTTCTGAAATTCTTCCGGAAAAACAATAATCCCTATATAGAAAAAAATAATCCCAATATAGGTAAAACTAATTTCATCAGTAAAAGTATTTCTGGGAGAATCAGTACCCTGGACCCCAGGCCGTGCTACAAAGCAATAGAGTAAAATACTGCATGGTAATAGCACAGTGACAGATAGGAAGATCAATACAATAGAACTGATGACCAAGCAACGAACCCACACAACTATGGTTACATGATCTTTGACAAAGAGTAAAATCCATGCAGTGAGAAAAAGATAGCTTTTCCAACACACTGTGCTATTCATGTGAAGGTCAGCATGGAGAAGTAGGTGAATACATCGATTCTTATGTCCTTTTAATAAGTTCAAATCCCAGTAGTTCTGGGGCCTCCACATAAAATGAGAAACTTTGATACTAATTGAAAAAAAAAAACTGGGGAAAAGCCTTGAGCTCATAGGCTCAGGGGGAATTTTTCCTAAACAGAACAACAATAGTTTATTCACTTAGATCAAGAATTGACAAATGAGACTACATAAAATTACAAAGTTACTTTAAATCAAAGGTCTCTGTCAATTTGACAAAATAGCAACCAACTAATTGGGAAGAGATCTTTGTCAACCATATAACTGACAGAGGGAAATATCCAGTATATATGACTCAAGAGAATCAAATAAACCTATTAAAAAGGGGGTAAAGAGCTGACCAAGGAATTTCACAGGAGCTATATATAATGGCTGAGATGCAGTTAAATATTGTTGAGTAATCTTAATCATCAGGGAAATGCGAATCAAAATGATTATGTGATTTCACCCCCACAATTCAAAATGGCTAAGATTAAAAACATAGGAGATAAGAGGTTCTGGCTAAGATGTGGAGAAAGAAGAACACTTCATCACTGCTAGTAGGTTGGAAACTGGTACAACCACTCTGAAAAATAAGACTGGAGCTTCATCAATGGCCTGTATATGATACTACTAGAGAACCCTGATATACCACTCTTGAGCATATACCCAGAAGACTCCACAGCATGTAATAAGGACACATGCTCTGCTATGTTCTTAGCAGCCCTGTTTGCAATAGCTAGAAGCTGTAAGGATCTCAGATGACTCGAAACTGACAAATGGATACAGAAAATGTGACATATGTACACAATTGAATATTCCTCCACCATTAAAAGAGGTAAATTCATTAAATTTTCAAGCAAATGGATAGAGCTGGAAAATATGATCCTGAGTGAGGGAACCCAATTTCAAAAGAACACACATGGTATGCACTCAATGATAAATGGATATTAACCCAGAAGCTTGGAATTCCCAAGACACAATTCACATATAAATTAATCTCAAATTGAACGAAGGACAAAATATGGATACTCTGTCACTTCTTACAGTGGGAACAAAATATCCAGAGAACGAGATTCAGAGACAAATTGTGCAGCACAGGCTGAAAGTAAAAAATATCCAGAAACTAACCAACTTAGTGATCCACCCTGTATACAGTTACAAAACACAAAATTAATGATGCCCACAAGGACTTGCTTACTGGAGATGGATAGAGCTGTCACCTGGAATGCTTTGCTAATGCATGACAAATATAGCACGGGATCATCTCAGCCAGCCATTGAACTGAGCACAGGGACCCATGTTGGACTTCTAGAGAAATGATCCAAAAAGATGAAGGGGTTTGCCTCACCATAGGAGGAACAGTATGAACCCTCCAATACTCCCAGAACACACAATGTAAAAAAGCAATAGGTAGACATGGCTCCAGAGAAAAAGGCAGCAGAGGATGGACTTGTTGGACATCAAAGTAAGGAGAGACAATTTGTTCTGGAAATGTTTGATGGTGCAGTGCTGGGGAATACCAGGTTAGGGAAGCTGGAGGTGGTTGAATGCACAAGTGGGGAGGGTAGAAGGTTATACTACTTTCATAGGTGGGTCAAAAAGAATAGGTGAAATCCTTTGAAATTTAAATAAATAATGTATCTAATAAATAGAGGGAAAAAGAGAGAAAAAAGAAAAGGAACATAAACTTCTATTATGGGCTAAATTTAATCATCATATTGTCAAGCACCCTTTATTTATAAAAATTATAAATTACAAAATATAAAATACGTTATGCTGTCATACACATATTCAGTACATTCCAGTCAAACTAATATGCCATTTTCCATAACAAACTTTTCTATTTTATTACATCTTCTTTATATCATTATTTGTTCCTTTTAAACTTTTTTTAAGTTTTCTGTTATTGAAGGTTTAATTAATTTATTATTGTTGTTGTATAAATAACTGTTTCCATGTACATGTTTGATAACATGTGTAAAGAAGTTACAGTTTTAAATATTATGAACACCAGTCATCTAAATTCATTCACCCAGTGTATCTAAGTGCATGTTTATTGGTTGGGTAAGGACCTATATTGAGAAAGGATACCTAAGCCTATGAAGGCATTGGTTTATATTTTCTTTATTTTTGTAAAGACCATATTGGCCTACAGTTCATGGTGATCTCCTCAGAGCTAAAATTGCACATATCACTGGACATACTAATTTTTGTCCTTTCTGTAACAACACTCACTGATAAAAATCAATTCCTCACATGAGAATCTTATGCATAATTTACTTAGATTTTTTAATCAACTTATAAGCTAAAAGTTTTGTAAAATCTAAGTGCCACAATATTGGCACTAAGCTTCTATCTTGAAAATTTTCAGAGGCATGCAGTTCTTCAGTTCTCTTCTCTTCTGTGGAGATTAAAGGAGAGGGCCTTCATTATCTTCCTTATTCCCTATCTTTATGGTACAATTGTTGTGAGATGCTACGGATAAGTCACTCAGGGAAAATTAAAGAGAGCTTAAATTATTGGTTCAAGACCATGTTTCTTCTAGTGACAATCATGGTGCCTTGGAGTCTTCTTGTGAGCACATAGGGTTTCCGTGTTCTAGGTTAACTCAGGACATATTACAAGAGTGCAGAGTGGCAAAGCATGGTATAATGAATACCACGGCATGGCATGGTATGAAGAAGACTCACTTTGCACCTGACCCTGTGTGATCATCCTTAGTGAGAGGCATAGAACTTGCTTGTCCAGTCAATGTATTTATCATTGGAATGGATGCACTGGCTTACTCATGTGAACATGACATTAAACACATTTTGGAGAAAGAAATTTCCAGCAATGGAAGTTCATAGATTTAAATCAGGTCTATATAAATATAGTATTAGCATGGAGAACTCTAGGTTCTATGCTTCCTCTCTTGTAACCAAGATGTTCTTAGTGGTTTTCATGATTTCCAGATCCAGGATTTGAATCTGGACAAAGCAATAGAACTCCTGCCATTCTGACTTAAGAATTTGGATATTGAATTTTCCAGCTATTAAATTAATTTTCTCTTTCTAGTTTGCCATCGTGCCCATAACTCATTTGACATTATTTAAATCATATTGAAGAGATTATTAAAAACAATAGATCACTGTCGGCAAAAAGAGGCATGGTAAGATTTAGGTTTGTATATACTGTGGATAATCGAAGAATTTTTCATCTCGTCAAGGAAGCAAATTGTTGCAATTTCAATTCTTATTGTTGAACCCATCAATAAACACAGAAGAGAAAAAACTTTTATTGAAAGATGGTTTGGGAGCAGAAGGAAATATCACCTTATTGGTAGGAGAGTATATGCTAAGGTGCAGTGTTGTTGTACAATCCACAGATTTATGTGTCAAAATGTTTGATATTGAGTTTGATTAATAAATGACCTAGGATAAGGTAGCAGAACACCTACGACATGTCATTGAATAGAAACAGATGGCTTATTTACTCATGGAATATTTCCTTACATAATTTTTCTAGAATATGTCTTTGATATAGACGTATTTACAAACAAACTGATAGTACCTTGTATTAATAAGAAATGAATTATGTTTGTATTTTCTGTGAGATTTTGCTGCGCTTATACTTAAGATTTGCCAGATGTGATCATGTTATATTTATCTGACTAAAATTTAAATATCAACAGAGTGAACAAGACCATGGAAGATTGAAAAAGTACTAAAGCAAGACTCTTGATGCCTTGAAAGCTTTTAAGTATGGTAAGCTGTATGACAACAAGTGTAGTCTGGTACATACAGAGAAATCATACAGCTAGATTGGCTTTTTATAGAGTCTTCAAGAACTTCTCTCGCAGTGTCCCAATCTTCATTTATATCTTTGACTTTGTTTAGTGAAAAGTGTTATTTGAAACGATAAATTGAATTTTAAACTACACGTAATAAACTCAGATTTTTTAGCCTGTAAAATATCGTATTGATTACTGGATTAATCAAGGTGAGTGAATGGATGAGGGATATTTTGTCCTATTTAGATGGTTGGTGACTACAGAATTACTAAAATTTAATAAAAAATAGAAAATAATCTGTGTTGGCAGAACGTGTATTTTTCTTATGTGGATTAAACGTGTTAATCCTTGCTGGATATCTCTACAATTCAGAGGATAGTGAAACTTGAACACTTCTCCAACAAGGTCTTGCGGCTAAATCAGAGGTAGAAAGAAAATATCACTAGATTTCTGCTACCAAATTGATGGGTTGGTTTGACTTTCCATCCATTCACAGCTTTTGCTAGTTAACATATTTGCATTCAGAGCTCACACACACACATAGACACACACACTCACCCGAAAACCTAGACATTAAGCTCCCAAAGGAGGAGTACATAAGCAGGATCCCATGGTTCCATATCTTTAGCCGAGGATGACATTGTGTGTTATCAATGTGAGATGGTACCCTTGGTTCTAAGAAGGCTGGAAGCCCCAAGTGGTAAAATTGAGGTAGGGAGGAAGTAGTAGGTAACTAGGTAGATGAAAACACTCATAGAAATAGGAGAGGGGACATGGGATAGAGATAACTTTTATGGTTATTGCTGGATATATGTTAAGTTGTAAATGTAAATGAAGGAGATATTCAATGGAATAATGTGGTAGGGGAGAAAATAAACACATCACATTCTCATTGTGTGAAAATTGAAAAAACTCTGTTGCCAAGAACTCTAGTTTTGATGTAAAAGTATTTCTAAAGCTGTGTATTGGTAGAGTCCCGAAAAAATAGCACTTCAGAACCAAACAGTACAGGGCTAGCCTTAGCAGGAAAATAAAGACACTCTATGTGAGATAAGCATTCCCCTATCTGAACTTTCTACTCTTTCTTGGAGAACTCTTGCTATCTCCTGTGATGTCACCAGTGTTGTAACAATGTCAACTGTTCCTATGCATCACTGAGTCTAAACAGGGTTCAACCTTATCAGTTTTTTCAAGGCAGACACCTCTACAACAGAAAGACCAGGAACACAAGAAATATCAAGAAAGTGTAAGAAGACATGCAGGAGTCTACTGGTTTCCCAGCCTGTCCAATGAAGAAATTTCCCACAACAATCCTACCTAACCAATGGATTTCTATTACTGTACTACCCTCTGATCTCCATTTGCCTCTGTTTCTAGTATTGTCTTTTTGTCCCCAAATACCAAATAACATAGTATTACCTGAATGTCTTCAAATGCTTCTAGATCCATAAATGCCTCAATACCACCAAAGACCACAAATTGTTCCATTACTCAATGGCCTACAATTGTCTCCCAGATCGACAGTGAATCAGTGCTTTCATGTTTTAACCTCTACATTCTTCAACTTTGTGTCCTGAAGTCTTTCCAGCAGCACATGTTCCCCAGAAGACTTCTGTAAGACTTTGGAGAGGGCGGACCAGGTATAGCACAGAACATAAGAATAAGCTGGAGAAATTCTTCTTGGAAATTTTCAAGTATCCTTCAATTGAACAGCGTAAGGAACTGGCAGAAAGCATTTGTGTGACAGAATAGAAGATCCGGATATGGTTTAAGAACCAGAGGTGTAGATACTTTAGGGAACATCCCAATGAGCGTAGGTCAACACCTGGTAACCAAAGTGGAAAAGCTCAAACTAACTGCTTCATCAATGAAGATCATGCTCCCGTGAATGCTGTGGCCACTCATTATCCTATGTCTCCAAGCTTAGCTTATGTAAGCTCCCTTCTCCAACATGGTGCCTCCAATATCTTCATTTCCATTTCTCATTCTTAAGGCAGTGGACCATTCTGGATGTGATGATGGCTGCCACTAACCAGACAAGAAAAACCACAGACCATTTCAATTAATCAATTCTATAGACTCATTTCAGAGTGATGCTGTTGAAGACACATCTGAATCACATTAAGAGATAAGATATAGCAATAGCCAAAGATTTCCAACTCTACCAACTTCAAAGCTCGAGGCACAGATCAAGATCACTAAAAAGATTCAGATTTTTAAAGCCATAGAGACTAATATAATTTTATTACTGGAAAGTTCTTTGTTCAAGACCTATAAATATTTGTCATTACTCTAGAAACTGCAGTTATCAAATCTATTTTCCATGAATTTGCCCAAACTTACTTATCAAGAAGATATTTCTGCAAATCCTTCTGTATGCCTTATTTATTTTATATTTTACCTTAGTTAATTTTGTGTTTTAAAATACATGAGCAATTATGACACTGGAATGAGGGCACTCAAATTTGTCAATTTAAAATCAGAACTATAATGCCGAGCCTTTGATCTGTACACCAGTCTGGCATTGTGCCTTATAATCCTTGACAATATTCCTCCATTCATCTGTTCTCTATCCCATTGTCAGCACAGTTTCATTCTCTCTCTTTCTATTTCAATGTCTCACTGTCTGACTCTCTATGCCTCTGTCTCTCTCCCTCTCTCTCTGTCTCCTGTTTCTTTCTCATTCTCTCACTCTTTATGACTCTCTCCCTTTTTCTCAACCTCTCTCCCTGCTCTCAATCTCTTTTTATACTATTCTTCATTTTTCTTTGTCATATACATTTTCATGTATGTACATTCTCACATAATCTGACAGTGAGTGTTCCATGTTAGGAAAAATAGCTTATACTTTTGCACACTTTTAAGGTTCATAGAGTGTTGAATTGTCTGAGCGCCATTTTAATAAGCACCACAAAGGGTGTACGTGGTCAAAATGACTGAGCTTTGGAATGTCTTGGCAATTTTTAAAGCTTGCCTTAATCAGAGGATCGTCCCTAGACAATGTGCAATATCTGCTTCTTTGGGAATAGGTACCCAGGTTTATAGAAAACAGAAAAAATAAATGTTGTTTGCTGTGGGCCAAGACCTGAAGTATATGCTACTGATAATAAAATAGAAAAGACTTCATCCCCCATCCCACTGAGAGAGCACAGAGAAACAGAATAACATCCACCTGATATTCTTCAGTGGACTTATTTCTGGAAAAAGAATTTTAGAACTGCCATAAATTTCAAGGACATAGAATCTGTAATAATATAAGGCTTGTTGACAATAACTTTTAGTATAGCTCCAATGGGTGGAGAAGACAGAGTAAAATACATCTGCTGAGATGCCTTTCTGGATATGCTTGGAATATATAAGGGGAAGTTGAAAGTGCCTTTTAAGATGGCAATTAAGGACTTTTTAAAACATTAGCACCCAAAAAATATGGTAGATACTTTCTTTACTCCTCTCAGTAAATCACCTTGTCTTTGTGAATAAACAGACACACAGAAAGTACTACTAATAAAGACTTTAGAAACTAGATTAAAATAGGACTAGGTCCCAAAACACATTTTGCCTCTTAGTACCTCTTAATAGCCTTATACTGCCCATGCGTTACTCACTTGGAATCTTCTGTATAGTGGTTATTTACTTTGGCAAATCTTATCAGATGTATGCATTGAACTATCATCTTCTACTAGTGCCATCTTCTGTATACTATATTTTAAAATCAGTATTTCACAGACTAAATTGTCTTTAGTAGACCATGGGGACTTAAGTTTATCTTTTCTTATTTATTCTCTGTGACATAGCTATATATTCAAAGTCTTTAAAATATTTGATCAGCCATACCAAAAGACCAATATCAGGATTGCCAAACCAGTAACTTCACATAATACAGTCTGTCCTATAACTGTAGAAGATGAATGGGGTTATAGGCATATAGTGTAATTCATTAGTAGAGTATTTCCCTACTATGAGCAATTCCTCAGAAACAAATTGAGATCTAGGGCCATTCAGGGATGTAAAATAAACTCAATTACTTATGAGTATTAAACTACAACACTATGGAGGAAATGTGTTCTTTAGTAAGAGTAAAAACAACAGAAAGTCCACAAAAACATGGAAACTGAACAATACTCTACTCAATGATATTTTGGTCAAGGAAGAAATAAAAAAAAAGAAATCAAAGATTTCTTAGAATTTAATGAAAATGAAGGCACAACATACACAATTCTATGGGACCCAATGAAAGCAGTGATGAGAGGAAAACTCAGCTTTGAGTGCCTCCAAAAAGAAATTCGAGAGAGTAAACACTAGAAGACTTAGGGAACAACTGAAAGCCCTGGAATAAGAAGAACCCAATTCACTCCGGAGGAGAAGAAGACAGGAAATCATTACACTCAGGGCTGAAATCAATCAAGTAGAAACCAAGAGAACCATTCAAAGAATCAGCAAAACCAAAAGCTGGTTCTTTGAAAAAATCAACAAGATAGATAAACCCTTAGCAAGACTAACCAAAGGGCCCAGAGAAAATATCCATATTAACAAAATGAAAAATGAAAACTGAGATAATACAACAGAAACCGAGGAAATTTAAAAAATAATCAGATCCTACTACAAAAACCTGTACTCAACACAACTGGAGAATCTGGAGGAAATGGACATTTTTTTAGACAGATTCCAATTACCAAAATTAAACCAGGATCAAATAGACAAACTAAACAGACCCATAAGCCCTAAAGAAATAGAAGGGGTCATAGATAGTCTTCTGTTCAAAAAAAGCACAGGACTAGATGGTTTCAGTGCAGAATTCTATCAGACCTTCAAAGAAGACTTAACACCAATACTCTTCAAACTTTTCCACCAAATAGAAACAGAAGGAACACTACCCAACTCCTTCTTCAAAGCCACTATTACTCTGATACAAAGACAACACAAAGATCCAACTAAGAAAGAGAATTTCAGGCCAATTTCCCTTATGAATATCGATGCAAAAATACTAACTAAAATTTTTGCCCACCGAATCCAAGAACTCATCAAAACGATCATTCACCATGATCAAGTAGGCTTCATCCCATGGATGCAGGGGTGGTTCAATATAAGGAAATACATAAATGCAACCCACTACATAAACAAACTGAAAGAAAAAAAAAAACACATGATCATTTGCTTAGATGCTGAAAGAGCATTTGACAAAATTCAGCATCATTTCCTGCTAAAAGTCCTGGAAAGGATAGGAATTCAAGGCCTGTATCTAAACATAGTAAAAGCAATATACAGTAAACCAGTAGCCAACATCAAACTAAATGGAGAGAAACTTGAAGCAATCCCATTAAAATCAGGGAGTAGACAAGGCTGCCTCCTCTCTTCATATCTTTTCAATATATTTGTTGAAGTCCTAGCTAGAGCCATTAGACAACATAAGGAAGTCAAAGGGATACAAATTGGAAAGGAAAATGTCAAACTATCACTATTTGCCGATGATATGATAGAATAGTTAAGAGACCCTAAAAACTCTACTAGAGAACTCCTACAGCTGATAATCAACTTCAGCAAATTGGCTGGCTACAAAATCGATGAAAGAAGATCAGTAGCCTTTATATATTCAAAGGATAAGCAGACTGAGAAAGAAATTAGAGAAATGATCCCCTTCACAATAGCTACAAACAGCATAAAGTGTCTTGGGGTGACTCTAACCAAACAAGTGAAAGAACTATAAGACAAGAATTTCAGATCTCTGAAGAAAAAAAATCAAAGAAGATCTCAGAAAATGGAAAAAAAAAATCTTCCATGCTCGTGGATTGGCAGGATTAATATAGTTAAAATGGCCATCTTGCCAAAGGCATTTAACAGATTCAATGCTATTCCCATAAAAATCCCAACCCAGTTCTTCATGGAGCTAGAAAGAGCAATTCTCAAATTCATCTGGAATAACAAAAAAACCAGGATAGCTAAAACTATTCTAAACAGTAAAAAATCTTCAGGGGACTCAGTGTCTCAGACTTGAAACTCTACTACACAGCAATAGTGATAAAAACAGAACGGTATTGATACAATATCAAGCAAGCAGATCAATGGAATAGGATTGAAGACCCAGAAATGAACCAACACACCTATGGTCACTTGGTCTTCGACAAAGGAGCTGAAAGCATCCAGTGGAAAAAGATAGTCTTTTCAATAAATGGTGTTTGTTCAATTGGTGGCCAGCATGCAGAAGAATGTGAATCGATCCATTCTTATCTCCTTGCACCAAGCTCAACTCCAAATAGATCAAGGACATACATATAAATCCTGACACACTGAAACTAATCGAATAGAAACTGGGTAAGACCCTGGAAGACATAGGCACAGGGGGAAATTCCTGAATAGAACACCAATAGCTTATGCTCTAAGATCAAGAATTGACAAATGGTTCCTCATAAAACTACAAAGTTTCAGGGGCAAAGGACACCGTCAAAAGGACAAAACGTCAACCAACAGACTGGGAAAAGATCTTCACCAACCCTAAATCCGACAGAGGGCTAATATCTAATATATACAAAGAACTCAAGAAAGTAGAACCCACAGAAACAAATAACCCAATAAAAAATGGAGTACGGAGCTAAACAAAGAATTTTCACATGAAGAGCTGAGAAACATCTTAAGAAATGTTCAACATCATTAATCATTACAAAAATGCAAATCAAAACCACCCTGAGATTTCACCTCATACCAATCAGAATGGCTAAGGTCAAAAACTCAGGAGACAACAGGCGTTGGTGAGGATGTGGAGAAAGAGGAACACTCCTCCACTGCTGGTGGGATTGAAGAGGGTGCAACCACTTTGGAAATCAGTCTGGCGTTTCATCAGGAAACTGGGCATGTCACTTTTTGAGGACGCTATTTTACCACTCCTTGGCATATATCCAGAGGATTCTTTAGCATGCAATAAGGACACATGCTCCACTATGCCCATAGCAGCACTATTTGTAGTAGCCAGAAGCTGGAAAGAACCTAGGTGTCCTTCAACGGAGGAATGGATTCAAAAAATGTAGTATATATACACAATGGAGTACTATTCAGCCATTAGAAACAATGAATTCATAAAATTCTTAGACAAATGGATGGAGCTGGAGAACATCATACTAAGTGAGGTAACCCAGTCTCAAAAGACCAACTCATGGTATGCACTCTCTGATAGGTGGATATTAGCCCAGACACTTTGAATACCCAGGACATAATCCAGAAAATAATGATGTCCAAAAAGAATGGAGGAGTGGCCCCTGGATCTGGAAAGACTCAGTGCAAGAGTATAGGGGAATTCTAGAGCAGGGAAGTGGGAAGGGGAAAATGGAAGAACAGGGTTATGGAAGAGAGCTTAAATGACTTGCGGAGAGTGGGGACCCAGAAAAGGGAAATCATTTGAAATGTAAATAAAAAATATATCAATTAAAAAAAAAGGGTTCACCGTTAGACTCTATGTTAAAAACTAAGAAAAATTTCACAACGTAGGAAATTTTTCATAATGTTCTAGTATAGTTTTCTATATTATATTTGAATGGTTTTTAGTTATTTTTTAGCTCAATACAGGATGGTATATAAATAGATAAATCTTTAAAATGGCATTGTTCTAGCAATTTCTCAATGAGACTAGTGAACTTGCTCCTATGGAAAATATATGAATAGCTAAACCATTTGCTAAAGAAGAGAACCACATCATACCATTGGTCCTCTGACTTCCATATGGACCCTTGGTAAGTGTGATTTCAAGTATAAATACATACCCACAACAAAAGGCATAATCCAATACAGAAATTATACATATATATATATTTTTTTTTCTCTATTGGAGTATATAATCCAATATATATTGGATTATATTATATATTATATTATATCATATATTATAATATATAATTATATTATAAATAATATTACATATTTTATTATATATTATATAATCCAATATATATATATAATTTCTGTATTGGAATATATATATATTCCATATATAACAGATTCAATGCTATTCCCATAAAAATCCCAACCCAGTTATTCATGGAGCTAGAAAGAGCAATTCTCAAATTCATCTGGAATAACAAAAAAACCAGGATAGCTAAAACTATTCTAAACAGTAAAAAATCTTCAGGAGACTCAGTGTCTCAGACTTGAAACTCTACTACACAGCAATAGTGATAAAAACAGAACGGTATTGATACAATATCAAGCAAGTAGATCAATGGAATAGGATTGAAGACCCAGAAATATATATATATATATATATATATATATATATATATATATATATATATATATATATATATATATATATACACACTCACATATATTATATAAAACAATTTAGAAAGCTTAAGAATGTTCCACTCTAAAATGATTGTTGATGTCCCTTGCTTTAAAGGGTATCCTTGAGACACAATCAACCTGTTTCTACTTCCCAAGAATATTGCTGGAGAGAAGAAGGCTTATAGAGCATCTGGGGAGATGGGGAACTGGGAAAGTTGAAATCATTCGGGATGTAAATAAAGAATAAAAAATAAAATGGTGCCACCAAGTATAATGAGGAAATTACTAGTCACTTAGGTTTGGGCTTCCTTCATGATATGCACTCAAAATGTCAACTGTTTTATCTCAACCCTATTGTGCCTTTATCCAAAATCTATTGTTTTCTGATAACTTATATCCAGGCACACTTTCGTATGTTTGGTGTACAAAAGAGAAAACCTAATTCAGCTCAAGAATTTTTTTTCCGGTTTCTCCACTATTTCATTTTACTCTGACTAGAATTAATCAAATGGTCGCCAGCACCATCACTCCTGCATTATCTGTCAGTTACGGAAATGTGGCACTTTTTAAGGATTGAATGGCTTCTATGACTGTTATTCTATCCAACATCTCACAATGAAAATTGTCTTGCCTGCTTTTCAAGGATGATTGGTCAGTAACTTGTACAAGACAGAGTGTCTCTCCTCATCATTCAACATGGTATGGATTTGTAGCACTATTTGGAATTTGCGTTGATTAATATCTGAGTTTAAGGGAGGGATGAAACAGTCGATCTTAGGTTTGTAACTAAGAACTCAGTTCACATGTGACATGTTATTTCTCATGACATCAACAGGACTTTATCTGAATTTCTCTTGTATCCTTGAGAAGCATTGTCATCCCCAGTGATGTTACCAGTGTTCTAGCAACAACAGCTCTGATGATATTCAAACAGATTTTTCTGGATACATCCATATACATGTGGAAAAGCCTGTGTATAGTTAGAGGAAAAAATTGCGGATGTAGAGGGTTGAGCATGAGGCAGAAATAAGCTTGTGTTCTATTTCAGTAAAACCAACATGCAAGAAGTGGTTCTGGTGTCTGCCTAGTGATGTTTAAGCAGGAATATGGATCTTCCTGAAGGAAGTGCCCTTGACCATGGCAATCCAATGAGCCTCAGTAATTTTATCCTGTCAGGATAAAAAATAATTCACTGCTTATCATTATTTCTGAAAATTAAAGCGTTAAGAATATTACGTGTTGCAATCCCCATAACAGAGGCTGACTAGTACAAATATATAGATCTTGAACTTTTACATTTTCTTTACTAAAGGCAGGGAGAAGTGAGGGATTTAAATCGTGTATAAAAACAAGTGTTCAGGGGTTTTTCTAGTGTTTTCCCCTATGCTACCATCAAAGGTAAACTTAAAAAAAAATACAAAGATGAAATGAAGCTGAATTGCAATCATTCTTGTGTTCCTTATATATTTTGGATAATATCCCTGTTTCAAACAGAGTGATTGTCAAGAACTTTTCTAATTTATAGGCTTCAATTTTGTCTAATAATTTTTGCCTTACCTTGTAATTTCATGAGGTTCAATTTACCAATTGTTGATTTTTCTAGCTTGAACATTTATCATCTACTCAGAAAATGGATTCTTGCAGAATTATCAATGCAATAATTTGATATTTCTTATTTTCTGTTTTTTGAGATCCAAAGTTCCTATTTTTATAATAAGTTCATTTATTCTGTTGGATGTTACTTTTTTGCAGGTTGATAAATATGATATATTTTCATTCTCCTATATATGAACATTCAGATAGAGGAACACAATTTGATGAGGATGCTTCTTGTTTCAGTTCAATGACTGAATATTTTATCAAAGTTTAAATGTCCATAGGTGTGTTTATTTTGGGAATTTTTTTCAATTCCATTTATCATCAATATGTTTCTGTACAAATGCCAGGCATTTATCACTATTTTATAGTAGTACTGCTAGAGGTAAGTGATGGCAATTTCTCACAAAGTTCTTTGATTATTTTGCATTCTTTAAGAGATCCTAACTTCTTGTCCATTTGATGTTGAGAATTGTAATTATAAAGTTTACAAAAAATGTGTTTATAAAATAAATTATAACATATTTTCTTTTTCTGGAAAAACACTCTGATACAAATCTAAGCCTATAAGTGCATTTAGAATATAAATGAAAAATGAAGTGGAGTTATTTTTCTGAAGAAACCAAAGATTTTCATACAAAATATGTATGATAAAATTGAGGATTACATAGAGTTTTTGATAAAAAATTAAGAAATGATTCTGAAAAACACTCAGATATAATTCTAGGCATACAAATGCATTTAGAATATAATTTAAAAGAGTGGATATTTTTGAATATACTGAAGGTTTTCATCTAACGTGTGTGAGAAAATTGAGGATTACATAGGATAATTGATAATATTGATTTTAAAAAAAACTCCAATAATATAATAGGCATACATTAATTTGCTGTTTTATCCTTTCCTAAAATTATCTTATGCAATCATCTGCAACTTTCCTAAATTATGCTATGCAATCCTCAATTTTGTCTTACAAATGTTATATGAAAATCTTCAGTTTTATCAGAAAATGTTACCACTTCATTTACCAATTATATCCTAAATGTATTTGTATGCCTATTATTTATGTGAGTTTATTTCAAAAATAAACTTCAATATTGTCAACTATTCTTTCTCATCCTCAAATTTCACACACAGGATAGATGAGAATCTTCATTATATTCCAAAAATCTATACATATTTTTCAATTATAGTTGTAATGAATTTTTATGCCTAGAATTTTTCTGAGTATTTTTCTGAATAAACTTTCAATTTTATCAAAAGCTCTATGTAATCCTCAATTTTATTATACATATGCTATAGGAAAATCTTCAGTTTTTTTCAGGAAATATCTCCACTTCACTTTTCATTTATATTCTAAATGGATTTGTATACCTAGATTTGTATCAGAGTGTTTTTCCAAAAAATATATATATTTTATAAATTATCCTATGCAATCCTCAATTTTGTGATACATATATTATATGAAGATCTTCAGTTTTATCAGAAAATGTTGCCACTTCAGTTATCAATTGCATTGTAATAGTATTGGATGCCTATTAATTTATCTGAGTTTTTGAAAATAAAACTTCAATATTATCAAGAGTATTTTTTTCATATGAATTTCTATAAGGTTATTTTACCTACCATTATCATTCATAAATCCTATTCAAAACACTTTTTTTCGATGATCAGGCACATGTTCTCCAACTGAGGCAAGACCAGGCAGACTTTGGGTATATATGACAATGACTTTTGACCATGTGTTTCCCTGGTAGGTACCTCAGTCTCTGCATGTTCTCAACTGTCCAGCTTAGTTGGGAGAGTTCCCTTACTCTTATGGAAAGTTAGAAGAAACAAAATAAAAACAGGAATTCTACCAAGAGTACTCCACATTCAGCCAAATCCCCATCAAAACACTGACACAGTTCTTCATGAATTCAGAAAGAGCAATTTTGAAATTTATCTGAAAAAAATCAAAGTAGCAAATATTCTTAAGGGTAAAAACTGTTATGGAGGAATTATTATCCATAAACTCAAGTTACACTACAGAATAATACTGATGTTAAAAGAATGGTGCTGGAATAGAGACAGAGAGAATTACTCATACAGTAGAACTAAAATCCCTGAAATAAAACCACACAGGGATACTTGATCTTGAGAAAAAAGCCAAAAATACACAATGGAATAAAAGGTATCTTCCATAAATGGTGTTGAGGTAAATGGAAACCAGTATGTATCTAAATGAAAATAGAAACACAATTGTCACCTTGTGACAAGTTTATTTCCAAGTGGATCAAGGACTACAATACACTATGAGCTGCATGCCCGGATGTTGATTTTTAGGGTACTTGTAGATTGTACTTTCCTATTTGTAGGTTTCTTGGTTCCTAGTATTGATACTTCACTATGGCCTGGAACAATCAAAGGCAGGTGGATATTGATCTTTAATTCAGAAGAGTATAGTCTCATAATAAATTCCTACTGTTTCTTGGGACATCAAAATACATCAATATACAGTGGAACTTATATATTTGATTGCATATGAAACATGGTCCACTAAAGTACCATGGCTTTCCAATCCAAATCTCTTCCCAGAGACAAACTCCTTGTCCCCTTCTTTAAAAAAAGAAAAAAAAAAAAAACACTCCATTGTGAAAGTTTTTGCACTGTGTACCCCTCTCTCCTTTCACTCTTATTTATCATTGGAAAAGTAAAATCCTGATTGCCCTGCTGAGACAGTTTCTCAAACTACAGGACAGAATAAAATGGAAATATGGTGAACAAGGACATATTTGATAAGGGAGGATACAATCCAAAAATTGCCTCACTGTCTATGTGTGATGACCTCAGTGTAATAGTGAATTCTTAATGGCTACTATGTAATGGCACATTGTATGATTGTCTTATATATATTGGTTCTATTTACTGTGATAGCCATTGAAAATAGTCACTGTATGATTCTCCCACAGAAATGGAAACGGAATTACACAGCTGGAGGCAATAATTCTCTGATGCCAGCCATAAGATGGAACCTCTGTGAGGGAATATTTTGTCTTGTACATTTTTCTTTATGTGGTACCCAAGTAATAGCCACTGTGAGATGGACTCTCTTGTATTAAATCTGGGAGAACTGCTCTGTGGTATACATTTTATAGAGCCCAGAATGAGCTATATATAAAAGTCACCAAATATAAGTGATCACAAATTAATTTTTATAAAGAGATAACAACACAATAGAGATCTAATTGATGCAAACTATATAAGAGATCTCTTAATTTGCATATCCTCCTAATACTGATCATTACAAATTTACCAATATATTTTGGACATCACAACAATGGCCAAGAATTAGGCATCATTAGTTATCCCAATGTGAACTCTATAAATATATACAACGCCGTGTTGAAACACTCCATAGAAATAAAACAGTCTGTCAAACCTCAGCTGTCACAGTATGATTATCAATCATTGATTATTATGCACTGTCTATTAAATGGCAGCCAACACTCAGTGGTCAATTGCCATTGATCATCTGACAGTGACATGCATTGTTACCATTATAATCATTGGTATATTACAAATTCTAAACAGTGACAATCATTCAAAAGATGAGCTCTCAACCATAATCACATGTGGACATTGAAATGTGCCAATATTTCAGTGAACATGCCACATTAACGACAAAAATCAGTTTTCAGACCATATTATACCACAGAAAATGACCACCACACAGGGACCACCACACTGTGACCACTACACAGTGACTTATCACAAAGTGTCCATCACTCAGTGGATATCAATACAATCCACCCCAGAACACACACCACACAGACACACACAGAAACACACACACACACACACACATGTATATATATATATATATATATATATATATATATATATATATAAATCTGTCAAAAAATGTTTTAAACACTAGTCCTCAATTAAAAGAAGATAATCTCAGAAATTTCTCTTTGAGATATTGAAATATACAGCTTATTCTCTGAGTTTCTATTTCATATCTCTCGCACACACTCACAGATACAGAAATACTTATGACTTTCTTGAACATTATCAATTGTTAATTTGCTTGAAATATATTCACAAGACTTTCAATGATCTTCTAATATCATGAATTGAAAATAAGATAATAAACCAGGGAATGGTGGTGCATGCTTGTAATCCTAGGAGGCACAGCATGAGATTTCTGATTTCGAGGACAGCCTGGTCTACAGAGTGAGTTCCAGGACAACCAGGGCAATACAGAGAAACCCTGTCTCCAAGAAAACTAACAAATAAGCAAACAAACAAAAAGTAAGATCTTCTGCCTAATTTAACTTGAGTTATCATGAAGGTAAATTATATTCTATTGTTAACAGCCTGGGAAACCACAACTCATTAAGACTGGCAAGATTGTAGAGAGCATTAGATTGAAAACTTTTCTGTGAAATATTGGTTTTTGTATTAATCACTGTTAATGCACACCTGAACTTTTGAAATCAATTCCAAATTTCTATATTTGTAGTAGAATAAATATTGAATTCACAATCGACAATAAGAGCTACTCTAACTTTTCTATGTATTTGAAAATGGGAATAAATTGTAGGAGTGTATTAAGTTGTGGAAATCACATAGTTTGCTGGATGACAGCATTCTTATATTTACAGTGGTAGCATGAATTTAAACCACTGGTGTCCAGCGCATCTAAAACTACACTGAAACGTCTTAAGACATTTGAGCATAATTTTATATATATATATATATAATATATATATATATATTATATATATATATATATATATATATATATATAATATATATATAGATAGATAGATAGATAGATAGATATGTGTGTGTGTGTGTGTATATATATACTTTATATAAATGTATGTATATTTATATGTATATATACATATAATTTTATTTAAATGTATCGTGTGTGTATATATATATATATACATCCTATATAAATGTAAATATATATTTAAATACATAACTATAAATTAAATATATTTAAATATAAGACAAATTAAGTATATAATTAGAAAAGATTAAATGATGTTATAAGGAAGGGGTGATAAAACATCTAAAGGAGTTTAGGAGAATGTCACATTAATCTTATTTGAACATATTGAATATATGTATGAGAGTGAATGATTTTATATTTTACAATATGTAATTTCTAAAAAATTATGTTTGACTACATAAGTTGACTAAAGTTTCCTTAAGTATTATAGGTTATTGATAATCTCTTATAATCACTAAAAATAATAAAAAATTTGAACCTACTTATATGCAGAATTTCTCCTAATGCGTTTTCTTCATTAGCTACTAAGAAAGTCTTATTAAAATGCCATTAATTTTGAAACTAAAAATTCAAAATAAAACGGTAAGGCAAGCTTTGCATTGTCTTCCAGGACACATAGAGTCTTCAATATGTCTGTCTTTCCTCACATGAAATAAAAATATCCTTACCTTAGAAAACTCATTTCTAATCTATAACCATTAAAATCATAGAAGATATTTTCTTTTCTTTTTTTTTTTTTCATGTAAGTCTTTTAGTTGCTTAGTTACAGTTACCCTCAACATGTTCCATTAATTCTGTCCCGTCCACCCTCGCCGGCAAGGAATGACGCAACACAGGAAGATCTTCTTCAAGCAGTTTACTCAGGACCCTTGTAATTCTTATTCTCCCCTGTGCTACTTCTTCTCCCTCCTGTACTTCTTCTACTTCTGACCCCGAGAGAATCAGCCCAGCCCTTAAATACTAATAGCCAGTCAATCAGGCTTAGCCACGTGGGCATTGCTGATAGGTTATATCCACAGGGAAGGCGCAAGACTTAACAGGCTCCACCCAAATAAGGACTTGTTAACTGTTAACGACAGTTAATGACAGTTAATGGGCAAGCAGCTCCCTACAGTTCCTCCTTTTTCCTTTTAAACATACATTCAGGCGAGAGTAGAGGTTTGACCTCTGATATATCATTTGCCCATTGGGTGGACTCATGGACCTTGTTTCGACGCCCTTCTGAGCCATCAGCCCAGTGGATTTCATCAAACCCATCCGGTACCTTTTGCTCAGAGACGGGTTCTGGGGTACCCACCCGTGTGCAGTCAAACATGCTCCCCTCAAGGGATCTCCAATCATGGGGCCCTGAGTGCAGTGCTTAGCCTCGCATCCTGAGCGTGGAAAGCATCTTATTAGGCCTTCATGGCTGCCAGCCAAGCCTAGGAGGACTGTCCAGCTTCAATGGCTATGAATGCCTGTGCCATCATTGCAACCTGTCTTTGTTGGATACACCTCATCCTGCAGATGAACCGCAGGCAAACAATTAAAAGTACTATCAAAAGGATGGCAAGGGCATAGTTTTCATTTACACTTCCCTCCTCTTTAAAGGTGAATAAGGTATATCAATAGACTTGTTAGAACTTGAAAGACAAGGAAACAGCTTAGTATCATGGCGTATCAGCATGGGTCTCGGGAACACCAACAAGATCACCCATCTTGGCTCCATCTACACCAGCATCAACATCTCGCCGAGAGTCAGTAACAGCAGGAGGATCTTCATTTTTATTGCAGCATCTGGTCAGTCGCTCAGGCACCCAGAATGGATCTTGTTGAGTCTGAGGAAACACACAAATAGAACCTCTCACCCATGCCAACACTGAATCAGGGTCATGCCATAATCCAGTAAGCACATCCTTCCATTTAACATAACCCTTCAAGGTATTATTAGGACATTGGTGCCGATCAGCTGCAGCCAAACCATCATTATCCAGATTCAAAAAATTTAAAGTAAATAATGCCAATGAAAGTCGTTCTTTGGGTGTTCTACCATACCCAATTCCCTCTTTTTGTTTTGTTAAACATTCCTTAAGGGTACGATGAGCACGTTCAACAATGCCTTGGCCCTGAGGATTATAGGGTAGACCATGATTCAAGATTATATTCATTAGCTTGCAAAAGGGTTGAAAAGACTGAGCTGTATAGGCAGGGCCATTGTCTGTCTTAAGCTGTTGAGGTTGCCCCCAAGCCGCCCATGCTTCAAGGCAATGTGTAATAACGTTACGTGTCTTTTCTCCACTCAAGGCTGTAGCATGAATGATGCCAGAACAAGTATCCACAGAAACATGAACATATTTTAAAGTTCCAAATTCAAAAATATGAGTAATATGCATTTGCCAAATTTTTAAAGGTAGCAAACCTCTTGGATTAATTCCTAAACTAGGGGGATGATTACAAAGAGCACATTGTTGACATTCGAGCACAATTTGTCTGGCATCTGCTCGGGATAATCCAAACCTTCGTTGCAAGGTCTTTGAAGGAATATGAAATTGCTTATGAAAATTTCGGGCATTTTCCAAAACAGAACTCAAAGAGGCATATTCCATTCTAGTGCAACGATCAACTAGATCATTTCCTTCACTTAATGGGCCAGGTAAGCCTGTATGAGCTCGAATATGTTGTATAAAAAATTTTGACTCTCAGCCAAATGATCTTTTGTAACTCTCTCAGTAATTGACAAACAGTACTGCTTTGTTTAATAGGTCCGACTACCTCTAGAATTTTTACAGCATTTACCACATATGCCGAATCGTAAAGCAAATTAAAGGAAAAAGGCATTTTTTAAAGACTTCCAAGACAATTTGCAACTCAACCACCTGTGGAGAATTTGGCTGGAATTGATACAGGACTGGTTTCTGATGTTCTAACATATACACCCTACATCCAGTTTTTGATCCATCTGTAAATATATTGGGAGAATCTGGCAAAGGATTTTGTGCAGATACTTTTGGAAACACAACAGAATGTTCTTTAAAAAAGAAAAGCAAAGGGTGCTTGGGATAATGATTATCTATAATACCATGGAAACTAAAGCGCAATATGGCCCAGTCATCAATTGCTCCACATAATATTTGTACTTGAAAAGCAGTATATGGAATAATCAGGGAGGCTGGATATCTCCCAAAAAAACTGCACACACTGTTGCATTCCATTAAAGGCCAATTTTGCAACAGCAGTGGTGTAATGCTCTATGGATTTTGCTGGTGAGGCTTTAAGATGAATCCATAATAAGGGCCCTGCCTGCTATAACAGCCCTGTAGGCTACAATAAGGTAGGCAGAATGCACAGGATGATATCCAAGTCCTCTGTGTAACGATATAGTTCTGCATCCTGTAGTCCTTGCTCTACCTTCCTCAAGGCCACTCGAGCCTCCTTAGTTAGTTGACTAGGAGAATCCAGGGCTGAATCATCGGCCAAAAGATTGAATAATGGCCTTAATTCATAATTAGGTATTTTCAAATAGCTTCGGATCCAGTTTATATCACCCAACAACTTCTGAAAGTCATTAAGTGTCTTGAGATTATCCTTTCTAATTTCAATCTTTTGTGGAACTACTGTAATAGGATCCAATCTTGCTCCTAAATAAGAGACTACACTGGTTTTTTGAACCTTATCAGGGGCAACAAACAATTGCTTTCTTCTCAATAATCTTATTAGCTCTTCATAAGCCTGATCCAAAACCTTCTCATCTTTATTACTCAGAAGGATATCATCCATGTAGTGGATGCATCTTACTCTGGAATATTGCTCTCTTAGAGGAGCGATGACAGCACTCACAAATACTTGACACATAGTGGGGCTATTAGCCATGCCCTGAGGTAACACTTTCCATTCATACCTCTTATCAGGTTCCTTGTGATTACAGGAAGGGATGGTAAATGCAAACCGTTCCCTGTCTTTAATGCAGAGGGGGATTGTAAAGAAACAGTCTTTTATATCGATTACTATGACTGGCAAATGGCTAGGTAAGGCAGACAACAAGGGAAGGCCTCGCTGCACTGGACCCATCACTTGCATTTGTTGATTAATAGTGCCGAGGTCATGAAGCAGCCTCCATTTTCCTGTTTTCTTTCTTATAACGAAAACGGGTGTGTTCCAAGGAGATACTGAGGTTTGAATGCGCCCAAGAGAGAGCTGTTCACTTACTAAGGAATGAGCTGCTCAAGGTTTTCAGAGGAAAGGGACCATTGAGGAACCCACACTGGTTCCTCAATGGCCCCTAGGAAAAACCCAGACCTTGCCAATCGGGTCTTTGTTGAGCAACAACTGGGCTAGTCCTTGCTTGTAAAAATTTCCCATTGCCCCTCCCGGGGTAATGCCCCATCTGCTTCATGAATTGTTGTGAGACTTCCAAATATTCATTGGTTAATTTATAGCCCATATTCTTCAGCAAATCCCTCCCCCATAGGGTGATTGGCAAATCTAGGACATAGGGCTGTATCACGACAGAGTGTCCTTCCTGATCTTGCCACTTGAGCTTCTTGCACTAATATCCGGGGCCTTTGCATAACCCTGTAATGTTTGTGAGGAGATCTGGATTGGCAAGCTTGCCGGCAAATCCTTTTTAGCTATTATGTTTTTGTCAGTTCCAGTGTCCAGTAGTCCCTGAATTTGTCTATGTTCAATTTGCAATTCTACAATGGGGCGCTGGTCTAAATCCAGTGCCAAAAATGTAAGGTCATTGCCGGTGGATCCGAACCCTTTTTTCCCCTTATTTATTTTCTGAGCTGGAAACTTTGCATGCAAACTAGGGAGCACAATGAGCTGAGCTATTCTATCTCCTGGGGAAATAACTGTAATTCCTTTTGGGGACTCTACCATTATATTGACTATTCCTTTGACATCTGGATCAATAATCCCCGGGTGCACTATTAAGCTTCTCAAAGCAGTGGATGATCTACCAATGAGTAGGCCCATGGTATTAGGGTCAAGGGGTCCTTTAAAATCAGTATCAATTATTTGGACTCCCATTTGAGGAGTTAATACGAGCCTGGAGGTGGAGCGGAGGTCCAATCCTGCTGAACCAGCAGTGGCTCTCCACGGTCCCTTGGATGGTGAAGGGACGGCCATCTCTCTGATGTGGGACTGGTGGTTTGTTCCTCTATGGACCCATATATTTGTGGGTCCTGGGGACAAGGGCCCCGCTGGCTGTTTTTTGGCCGAGCACCTCCATAGCCAGATGGAAGGGGCTGTCCATGTATATCCTTAAAGGACCTACACTCATTAGACCAATGATTTCCCTTTTTGCACTAGGGACACAACCCAGGTTGTCTACGGTATAGAAAAATTTTACCTGTGCCTGTGCTTCCTCTTTCAAGACATTGTTTTTTTAAGATGGCCTAGCTTTCCACACCTGAAGCAAGCTCCTGACTGTGGCTTCCTGTTCTGTGTTAATTGCACCACAGCCGCAGCAAGACCTGCGTTAGTCAGCGGCCCGCCTAACTCTCTGTACGCTTTTATCCATTCCTCTATCCCCTTGTTTTTGAACGGGGTTATAGCTGCACGGCACTCCTTTGTGCATTGTTCAAAAGCAAGCTGCTTTATTAGGGGCCCTGCCAAATCCACATTGCCAAAAATTCTGGTGGCCGTCTCAAGGAGTCGAGCAACAACATCAGAGAAAGGCACCATAGGCCCTTGAATAACCTTGGTAAGATTTCCTGTTACATCTCCTTTATTGAGGAGGGACTTCCAAAATTTTACAGAAATATCATTGACTTGATTGTATACTTGCACCGGATAACCAGTCTGTTGGTTGGAGTACCTTCCTTCACCCAGGAGCATATCCCTATCCCATTGTGGGTTGCCTGCCGCTATGTTAACTGCCTCCTGCTCAGTTGCAAATTCTATAAGGAATGCTCTCCAGTCAAGGTATTGTCCTGGGCTTAGGCAGGCACGAACCAATGAACTCCAATCCCCAGGAGTCATACAGTGCCTAGTGAGAGCCTCAACTTGAGCCACCGTGAAGGCAGCGGGTGTTCCATAATTTCGAACTGATTCGGCCAGAAATTTTATAACTTTAAAGTCTAAAGGCTCATGACTCCTTTGCACTTGTGGATTCTGAAACACTGGATAAGCTAAAGAGAACTCGGTGCGAACCTGTGACCAAACTTGTGGACAAAAGGAACTCCCTGTATACTGGGTAGTCTCTAGATTAGGTGTAGGAGTGGAAAGTGCTGGCAGGGTGGGGATGGCCACACCCATTGATGGCGCTGCCACCCCTGACTTATCTCTAAGTTTCTTCCTCTGTTTTAGGCTTGCTCCCTCCAACTGTTCAACCAGAGCATGTATCTCCTCCTCCTCAAGATCAGAATCTTCCGAACTGAAATCTCCTAACCCTTCTGAGGCAGGGTAGAGAGACTTTGACCCCTTTTTCCTTAACACTCTCTGCCTTTTCTGATCTTTCCTCTTGTAAGATTTCTAAAGCAGTTTGTCCATCCTCTACGGCCTTACAGCATTTTTTATCTTCTAAACAGCCTCTAATAAGCTTCCAAATAGGTTTTACTCCTCCTTTGAGTGTGCCCTGATCCCAGCTAAGTCCAGATCCTTCCCTAAACTATCCCAGCAGGCAACCGTTAGGCTGCCATAAACAGGGAACCATGGTGCTACAGTATTACATTCATTAAGAAATCTCTCTAAGGTCGATTTCTTGATCTTTAAATTCTTTGATAAAAGCAGCTCCTGAAGAGCCAGAAAAATTGGATGAGACTGCGAGGTCCCCCATTTTAAAAATTAAGGCTCTAAGTCCTTTACAAAAAGAAAGCAGAAAAAAAGGTAGGACACTGCTATCAGAGCATGGTCCATAAATTGTAAATCTTTACTTTTCACTAGGTTGCTAATCTGCGAACTTAAACCTCCATGGACTTTACTTTCACTTTTGGTTTGCCTTCACAAACTTTTCCCTTCCTCTTTGTTTACAGAGAGGAACAGGCTGTCCGTTTTTAACGGTCCCTTTTGTCCCACCTTTCCTGGGAACTTTATTGTTTCTCATTGAGAACTTTATTGTCCCATTTAACCGGGAACTTTATTGTCCCATTTAACCAGGAACTTACCAGTGCACTACCCTGACTGCGAGAAGTTCTGATCTTCAAACCCCACGAACGAGGAGAGTTTCTTGTCCTGGGTTTCAGAACCAGTTTCGCATCCACCCTTCTCAGCAAGGAATGATGCAATACAGGAAGATTTTCTTCAAGCAGTTTACTCAGGAGCCTTGTACTTCTTCTTCTCCCCTGTACTACTTCTTCTCCCTCCTGTACTTCTTCTTCTTCTGACCCCGAGAGAATCAGTCCAGCCCTTAAATACTAATAGCCAGCCAATCAGGCTTAGCCATGTGGGCATTGCTGATAGGTTGTATCCACACGGAAGGCGCAAGTCTTAACAGGCTCCACCCAAATAAGGACTTGTTAACGGTTAACGACAGTTAACGACAGTTAACGGGCAAGCAGCTCCTTACATTATTCCATACATACTTTTGTTTTGTTTTGTTTTTTATTCGATGTATTTTTTTATTTACATTTCAAATGATTTCCCATTTTCTAGTCCCCCACTCCCCAAAAGTCCCAAAAGTCCCAGAAGCGACGTTTTCGTTTTGCCCTATACTGCTTCACTGAGTCTTTCCAGAACAAGGGGCCACACTTCCGTTCTTCTTGTACCTCATTTGATGTGTGGATTATTTTTTGGGTATTCCAGTTTTATAGGTTAATATCCACTTATTAGTGAGTGCATACCATGATTCATCTTTTGAGTCTGGGTTACCTCACTTAGTATGATGTTCTCTAGCTCGGTCCATTTGCCTAAGAATTTCATGAATTCATTGTTTCTATGGCTGAATAGTATTCCATTGTGTAGATATACCACATTTTTTGCATCCACTCTTCTGTTGAGGAATACCTGGGTTCTTTCCAACTTCAGGAAATTATGAATAGGACTGCTGTGAAAATAGTGGAGCATGTATCCTTATTACATGCTGGGGAATCTTCTGAGTATATGCCGAGGAGTAGTATAGTAGGATCATCTGGAAGTGAGGTGTGCAGTTTTCGGAGGAACCACCAGGCTGATTTCCAGAGTGGTTGAACCAATTTGCAACCCCACCAGCAGTACAGTAGTGTTCCTCTTTCTCCACACCGTCTCCAACACCTGCTGTCTACTGAATTTTTAATCTTAGCCATTCTGACTGGTGTAAGGTGAAATCTCAGGGTTGTTTTGATTTGCATTTCCCTAATGACTAATGCAGTTGGGTATTTTTTAAGATGTTTCTCCGCCATCGGAAGTTCTTCAGGTGAGAATTCTTTGTTTAAATCTGTACCCCATTTTTAAAGGGTTATTTGGTTTTCTGGAGTCTAACTTCTTGAGTTCTTTATATATATTGGATATTAGCCCTCTATCTGATGTAGGATTGGTGAAGATCTTTTCCCAATTTGTTGGTTGCCGATTTTTCTTTTGATGGTGTCCTTTGCCTTACATAAACTTTGTAATTTTATGAATTATTATTTGTTGAAAAGGCTATCTTTTTTCCATTGGATGTTTTCAGCCCCTTTCTTGAGTATCAAGTTGCCATAGGTGTGTGAGTTAATTTCTGGATTTTCAATCCTGTTTCATTGATCTGCCTGCCTGTCACTGTACCAATACCATGCAGTTTTTAACATTTTTGCTCTGTAGTATTGCTTGTGGTCAGGGATACTGATTCCACCAGAATTTCTTTTGTTGCTGAAAATAGTTTTAGCTATCCTGGGTTTTTTGTTATTCCAGATGAATTTGAGAATTGCTCTTTCTAACTCTGTGAAGAATTGAGTTGGGATTTTGGTGGGTATTGCATTGAATCTGTATATTGCTTTTGGCAAAATGGCCATTTTAACTATATTGATCCTGCCGATCCATGAGCATGGGAGGTTTTCCCATTATTTAGGTCTTCTTCCATTTCCTTCTTCAGTGTCTTGAAGTTCTTGTCATACAGATCTTTCACATGTTTGGTGAAAGTCACCCCAAGATACTTTATACTGTTTGTGGCTATTGTGAAGGGGGTCATTTCCCTAATTTCTTTCTCAGCCTGCATATCCTTTGAGTATAAGAAGGCCACTGATTTGCTTGAGTTGATTTCATAACCTGCCACATTGCTGAAGTTGTTTATCAGCTGTAGGAGCTCTCTAGTGGAGTTTATTGGGTCACTTAGGTAGACTATCATGTCATCTGCAAATAATGATAGTTTGACTTCTTCCTTTCAAATGTGTATCCCTTTGTCTGGAGTGCATGAGATACCCTAGGGCATCTCTTAATACTACGATGTTCTGTGATTTAAAGTCAGTGGGAATCTACAACAGCCTAATCCAAGCAGATGACAAAGGACACAGACCCTTCAGGAATGAAGGTATAGGTCAATCCTCCAGGAAAGAAGCCAAGACCTGCTTAATTACTTCCCGACCGTGAAGGAAATACAGAATGAGTAGCAGGGCAAGGTAGTTATAAATACCAGCTAACACCACTTAACCAGTTGCAGACACGAGGATTATCACTTTAATATCAATTGGTATTGAAATACTGAAAGAATGTTCCCTAGGGACATTTCCCCATTGTAAATTTACAAATGTGTTTGTGATTGTACTAGGAATAGTTATATCATGTTAGGCGTATTCACAATCCTGTTATTGCTTCATTTGGACTTGAGACATTATTTGTGTCAAGTTGACAGGGCTAGATTGTAGTGGCTATTCCTGATAATCAACTTGACTATATCTGGAAGGAACTACAGTCTAGAATTGGAAGGCTCACCTATGACCCTAATTTGGAGGCTCAAATATATAACTTTCTGACCTGGATCTTGGTATAGAGATCTTGAAGCATAGTGACTAAGACACGGAGATCTCCGAGTTCAAGATCATTTGGGATTAAAGACATGGATGCACACACCTTTAATCTGGGCCACACTCTCTGTTGGAGACCTACAGCCTTTAATCTGGGCCACACCCTCTGTTAGAGATGCACAGCCTTTAATCTGTGCTACACCCTCTGCTGGAGATATATAATGACATTGAAAGAAGGAAGATTTACTCTCTCTCACTCTTCCTAGCCTGCTTGCCTCCTGGGACTGAAAAACTGCTTTATCCTTTTACGTCCATCCACAGCTGCTGCTGACCATTGTTGAGGAGTTGGACTATAGACTGTAAGTCATCAACAAATTCAGTAACTATATGGAGACTGCTCATATATTCTGTGACTCTAGAGAACCCAAACTAATACAATACAGGTCTATATAAATATATTATTAGCATGGAGAACTCTAGGTTCTCTGCTTCCTCTCCTATATACAAGGTGTTCCTAGTGGTTTTCAAGATATCCAGATCCAGCATTTGTATCTGGTCAAACGCAATACAACTCCTGTCATTCTGACTTAAGAATTTGGATATTGAATTTTGCAACTATTAAATAAATTTTCTCTTTCTAGTTTGCCATCATGCCCATAAATCATTTGGCATTATTTAAAACATACTGAAGATATTATTAACTACAATTGACCACTGTCTGCAAAAAGAGGCATGGTAAGATTTAGGTTTGTGTATAGTGTGGATAATGGAAGAATTTTTTATATCTTCAAGAAAGCAAATTGTTGCAATTACGATTCTTATTGTAGAACCCGTCAATAAACACAGAAGTGAGAAAAAGCATTTATTGAAGGATGGTTTGGGAGCCGAAGGAAATATCACCTTATTGGTAGGAGGGTATAAGCTAAGGGGCAATGTTGTTGTACAATCCACAGATTTATGTGTTAAAATCTTTGATATAGAGTTTCATTAACCAATGACCTAGGATGAGGTAGCAGAACACATATGTAAAAGTAATGCTCTTGATATTAATTTTAAAGAGAATAGATTGTTTAAAACAGATTTATTCTTCAAAATAATGTGCAGGCTCTAATATTACAAAAAGACATTTAAAAATATTCAAATTGCCAATGTTCTATTAGTTGCAGTTAACAATTCTATCCAAGGTCAAGATTTTAACTCACCCATATTTGTTATTGAAAATATCAGACAAGTGGATCTATTATATCCTAAACAAACTGTGGCACAGTAAACTCAAATAAAAAAGATAGTTTATTTAATTTAAATGATTTTAAAAGCTTTGAGAAAATGTTAATTTGTTAAGACCTTACCTAAGTTTGACAAAAGATAACATAAACCTCTCTTTGGTAGTCTCAAGGGGAATGCAAATCCTAATCCCATAGACAATTAACTGATGTGGGATAATTTACTTTACAAAAACGGCAATTGTTGGTTATTTCACAACAGTCCTTTTGTAAAGGGACCACTAATGTAAATTCATATTTGTTTACCACCAAGAAAAGTTTGAGCACACTATTATGGCTCTGTTGCTATGTTAATACAAAATTATGAGATAGAATCAGAAAAAATGTTTAATAAAAAATGATATTTATTCCTTAGTCCAAAGAGCCATTACATTGGTTTTTGAAGAATACTAGTAGTTGGCCTTTTGCATAGAAAAATTTTAAGGCAAATTTGATAATCTTTATTTCAAACACAAAATTTTTAAAATTTGCCTCTCTATATATTTTTGTTAATGTATGCAAACAGTCAATAAGTAATGCATTTACTATATTTATAAACAGCTCCTCTATGATAGAGAAATATAAACATTTAGATTGCATGTTTATTATCTTAAGTAATTCTCCTGCTTCACCAAAAATTAAATTATGTGCTATAGCCAGTGTTTATTAAAATAGTAAGTAATCAAGATTTTAATTTGTAGACTTATAATTAAGATAAATATCTCATGACTTATAATTGCTTAAAATTATATTTTTTAAAATTATATATTTTTATCGATATTGCTAATATTCGAATTTTATACGAATATGAATTATAGAGAGTGTATTGTATACTCTCTTTTGCTTTTAAGACATTTACAACTCATTCTACATTTTCCAGATTCTTTAATGAAAACAATGCCAGAACAGATTTACATATAAGTCAAATTATATACTTTACAAAAAGGTTTAATTCTTTATATCATCAAAATAATAATAGCTTAAGAAAATAATTTAATATTTCTAGAAATGTACGAGTCAAAGTATAAAGACATGTCCTTAGTTTCCACAAGTTCTTCATATACCACACAATAGTGGTAATTCTGGAGGATTCGTACCTAATCAAGAGAAAAAAATGTAATTTATATTTGTGATTTAAAAAATTAATTAAAAAATGTACATATGACTATTAACAGGTTTTCAAGCTTTTAATTATAATTGTGATAAGAGAAGAAGCACCTAAAATTGAATTAGTCATTGCCTATGTTGTTTTTCTATACTAGATTTTTCAATAATTTTACTACAAATATTATAACTAACTTTTACAGTGAGTATTTTGAGATGTTTTGTTAATATAATATTAGGTATATTACTGAGATTCCTTATAATCCTCAAGGACAGGATATTGTGGAATAGGCTCATTGAACGTTAAAACAATATTTTCATAAACAAAAGAGAGGAGAATCATATCTCCATACAACACAATTTTTTTAGATTTCAAAACCAAGGAACTCTGAGTGTGGGAAGAGGAAAAGTTAGTGTTTTTTCTACAGTATACTGAAGGAACATGCTAGCAGCCAGAGTGGTTAACAAGTTATGCAGATCACTGAAAATGGTCTCGGTCCATGACATTTTTAGACAACTTCTGCTAATGCTGACATTACAGACATCTGTAGACTCAACATCCCCCTGCAGAATTTTTATGTCTTATGAACATTTCAGAAGAAACATGCATTCCCTTGATAATCGGCGTTTTCCTGACTACCACGGTGGTGGCTCCTTGAGTGGCAGGAGGATGATTAGGACATTCCATTGTAATCATCGTTAAATTAGCTTAACAATTTCAATTAGCAATAGAGGCTTCTATTGAATCTTATGCTTCCCTGCAAAGGCAAATAGCTCCACTTTCCCAAGTTAAAGAAACTAATGTAACATAAATGAAAACCCGCACTATCTCCAGCAAACCTTTAAATTCCCATAGATAGATGTACCAAGGAATTCCATCACACACACACACAAACACACACTCAAACGTGCATATACACACAAACTAAAAAAAAAAAAAACAAAACAAAAACAGAAATAAAAATAAAAAAGAAATGTACACAGTATCTATGAAAAAAAATCCAGCATTTCAAAGGATACAGAAGAAAAAAACCAAAAAAAAAAGGGACAGAAACTATGCTTTAGAAAAGCAAGAAACCACTGAATAGTAATTTTCAACACGTCCACAGGGAGATTACCAAGAAAATTACAAGAAATAGCAGGAAGTATAAATCACTATTCCTTTATTTTCCTTAAACTCAATACACACAATTCCCCCAATGGAAAGACATAGATTAATAGGCTGGATATAAATAGGACCCAATATTTCGCTAAATACAGGAAACTCATCTCAGTGTCAAAGACAAACACTACTTCAGAGTAAAAGGCTGGAAATTTTTTTCTAAGCAAATGTTCCCAGGAAATGAGCTGGATTTGTCATTAAAATAAAAGTGATTTTCATCTTAAAGTTGTCAAAAAAGACACAGAAGGACACTTCGTGCTTATCAAAGGAAATATCCACCAAGAAGAACTCTCAATTTTGAATATTTATGCTCCAAATACAAGGTCACCTGCATTCATAAAGGTATTTTTACTAAAGCTTAAAGCACACTTCACACCACACAATAATTGAGGGTGACTTCAACACCCCATATTGTTCAATGGACAGATCAGGAAAACACAAAATAAACAGAGATAGAGTGAAAGTAACAAGTTTTGGACCAAATATATTGAATAGATAAAAAGAATATACATTTTCAGTATGACCATATACATTATCCACAAAACAGACTTCAACAGATATTAGAAAATCCAAATAATCCCATGCCTCCTGTCAGATCACTATGGAGCAAAGGTTTTATTCAATAGAAACAATAACATCAGAAAGCCTACAGACACATGCAAGCTGAATAGTGCTCTACACAATGATATATTGGTCAAGTTAGAAATATAGAAATAAAACAATTTATCAATAAAGAAACAAAATAAATTTGTGGATTTTAATGAAAATGGTGGCAAAGTATTCCCAAATTTATGGAATTCTATGAAAGCTGTCCTAAGATGAATATCCATAGGTCTGTGTGCCTCCAAAAGAAGCTGGAGGAATCACATACTAGCAACTTAACAGCACACCTGGAACCTTTAAAACAGAAAGAAGCTAATACATCAAAGAGGAATAGAATGCAGGAAATCATTGACTCACTGCTGAAATCAAATAGGTAAAAGCAAAATAAAACTCTACAAAGAAGCAATATATCATTGGATTTATCAACTCTGTTATTCTGCTTAGTGTAAGAGTCACATTTGTTTGTTTTAATTTCTACTATTCAGCGATATTAGATTATTTCCAGCCCAATATCTGTGACATAAGATGAAGCCCCCGTCACTGTTTTGAGAGAAAGGTAAATAAATTCAGATGTTGTGAAGATGTACATGAACCAACCACAATTGTTAAAAATGTCAGTAAGATGATGTGTAAAGACATTCTCTTATACTCCTAGATTGGCACCTACTACAACTGTTATTATAGATGACTCCACAAGAAAACAGTGAACTCATATGTAAAGACCAACAACCCAATATAAGTCAGAAGATTATCATATCTTATTGAAAGGGATATTGAAGGATTTTAACAGCCAGAGATGTCAAGGATATAAAAATCAAAGCTAAAGAATCAACCTTACTCTGCTAATGTTGGTTCACTTTGAGTGTTACAAAAAATGCATCTCCATGGAAATCCTGCATATTTATGTTATAGTTTCTGTTTATATGGGTCTCAGATCAGAGGGAATAGGTACTGTTCCTTTTCCTTTTGCTTTTTTAAATATCCATATCTACCTAATAGGTTTTCTTTATTAATATTTTTATTTTCTATGGTATTTGTTTACATTACAAATGGTTTCCCCTTTCCCGGTTCCCCCCTTCCCATATGTCCCATAAACCTTCTTCTCTCCATCCCTTCTCAAATCACCTCCCTCCTTTTTATCTGTCCTTATATTCCCTTCCAATGCTAGATCAATCCTTTCTAGGATCAGGACACTCTCCATACTTCTTCATCCTTAGGAAGAAATCTGAATAGATTCATTGCAACTTTACATTATTTTTAATATAGACAAATGACTGGGGATGTGTATGGTTTATGACGTAGAAGAGATAAGGTTACAGAATGTGATTTGAGAGAATATATTAAATGAAAAACAGACAGAAAGTGAGCATGTAGGGATATAAAAATAAACTGTGGTCAATGTTAGTCTCTATAGTAAAAATAAGAAAAAAATTCACAACTTAGGAAGTATTTCTTTTCATAATGTTCTAGTATAGTTTTCTATATTATATTACATTGATGGGTTTTTAGTTACATCTTTAGCTCAATACAGGATTGTATATAAATCAATAAATCTTTAAAATGGCCTTGTTCTAGCAATATCTCAAGGAGACTAGTGAACTCTTTGCTATAGAAAATATATGAATAGCTAAACCATTTGCTTAATAGGAAAACCACATCAGACCATTTGGATGACTTTGACATCCATATGGACCCTTGGAAAGGTTGATTTTAAGTATAAATCCATACCCACTCACAAAACGCATAATCCAATATAGAAATCATATATATATATATATATATATATATATATATATATATATATATATATATAATATTATATATATATATATATATACCTAATATTATATATATAAAACTAATATTGTATATATATATATATAACTAATATTATATATTTAATAAATTAGAAAGCACAAGAATGTTCCACTGCAAAATTAGTGTTGATGTCTCTTGCCTTTACAGGTTATCCTTGAGACACAATCAATCTGTTTCTACTTCCCAAGAATATGGGTGGAAAGAAGAATGCTTATAGAGCATCTGGGGAGATGGGGAACTGGGAAAGTTGAAATCATTTGGGATGTACACAAAGAATAAAAAAGAAAAGGGGCCACCAAGTATAAAGAGGTAATTACTAGTCACTTAGGTTTGGACTTCCTTCATGCTATGTACTCAGTGTGTCAACTGTCTTGTCTCAACTCTATTGTTCCTTTTGCCAAAATCTATTGTTTTCTGACTTAAGACAAATAATATATAACTTACAGAGACCTATATCCAGGCATACTTTCGTATATTTGGTGTACAAAAGAGAAAACCTAATTCAGCTCAAGGAATTTTTTTTCTGTTTCTCCACTATTTCATTTTCATCTGCCTAGAATTAATCTAAAGGTCACCAGCTCCATCACTGCAGCATTATCTGTCAGTTAATGAAATGTGGGCATCTTTTAAGGATTGAATGGCTACTATGACTATTATTCTATCCAACATCTCACAATGAAAATTGTCTCATCTGCTTTTCAAGGATGATTGGTCAGAAATTTATATGAGACAGAATGTCATCATTCATCATGGTATGGATTTGTAGCATTATTTGGCAGTTTGCGTTGATTAATATCTGAGTTTAAGGGAGGTATGATACAGTCCATCTTAGGTTTGTAACTAAGGACTCGGTTCCCATGTGACATGTTTTCTCCCATGACATCAACAGGACATTATGTGAATTTCTCTTGTATCCTGGAGAACCATTGTCATCCCCAGTGATGATACCAGTGTTATAGCAACAACAGCTCCAACGATTTTCAAACAGTGCTTTCTGGATACCTCCAGGTACATGTGGAAAAGCCTGTGTATATTTAGAAGAAAAAAATGGGGGTGTAGAGGGTTGAGCATGAGGCTGAAGAAAGCTTGCATTCTGTTTCAGTAAAACCAACATGTAAGAAGTGGTCCTGGTGTCTGCCTAATGATGTTTAAGCAGGGATATGGATCTTCCTGAAGGAGGTGCCCTTGAGCTGGGCAATCCAATGCGCCTCAGTAATTTTTGCCTATCAGGATAAAAAATAATTCACTGCTTATCCTAATTTCTGAAAATTAAGTATAGAATATTACGTGTTGCATTCTCCAAACAGAAGCTGACTAGTCCAAAGATATCAATCTTGAACTTTTACATTTTCTTTACTAGAGGCAGGGAGATGAGAGGGATTTAACTAGTATATAAAGACAAGTGTTCAGGGGTTTTCTAGTGCTTTCCCCTAGGCTACCATCTTAGGTAAACTTTAAAAAAAAGGGAAAGATGAAATGAATCTGAATTACAATAATTCTTGTGTTCCTTATATATTTTGTATAATTGCCCTTTTTCAAATAGAGAGATTGTCAAGAACTTTTCCTAATTTATAAGCTTTAATATTGTCTAATTATCTTTGCTTTAGAGGAACCTTGTAATTTCATGAGGTTCAATTTATCAATTGTTGATTTTAATAGCTTAGACATTTATCATCTCTTTAGAATATGGACTCTTGCAAAATTATCAATGCAATTCATTGATATTTCTTACTTTCTCCTATATGAGATCCAAAGTTCCTATTTTTATATTAAATTCATTTATTCTGTTGGATGTTACATTTGTGCAGGGTGATAAATATATTTTCATTCTCCTATATATGAACATTCAGATAGAGGAACACAATTTGATGAGGATGCTTCTTGTGTCAGTTAAATGACTGAATATTTTATAAAAGTTTAAATGTCCATAGATGTGTTTATTTTGGGGATTTTTTTTCAATTGAACTTATCAACCAGTATGTTTTTGTACAAATGAGAGGCATTTATTATTATTTTATAGTAGAACTACTAGAGGTAAGTGATGGCAATTTCTCACAAAGTTCTTTGATTATTTTGCATTCTTTAAGTGATCCTAAATTTTTGTCCATTTGATGCTGAGAACTGTAATATTAAGGTTTATAAAAAATGTGTTTATAAAATAATTTAAAATATTTTTTTCTGGAAAAACACTCTTATACAATTCTAAGCATACAAATGCATTTATAATACAAATGTAAAATGAAGTGGAATTAATTTCTGAAGAAAATGAAGATTTGCTTTTTTTATTTATATATTTTTTATTTACATTTTAAATGATTTCCCCTTTTCTGGGTCCACACTCCCCGCAAGTCCCATAAGCCCTCTTCCATCCCCCTGTTCTTCCATCCAACCCTTCTCACTTCCCTGTGCTGGAATTCCCCTATACTCTTGCACTGAGTCTTTCCAGAACCAGGAGCCACTCCACCATTCTTTTGGGACATCATTTAATTTGTGGATTAGGTCCTGGGTATTCAATGTTTATAGCTTAATATCCACTTATCATTGAGTGCATACCATGATTGATCTTTTGAGACTGGGTAGCCCCACTTAGTATGGTGTTCTCCAGCTCCATCCATTTGTCTAAGAATTTCATGAATTCATTGTTTCTAATGGCTGAATAGTACTCCATTGTGTAAATATACCACATTTTTTGTATCCATTCCTCCTTTGAAGGACACCTAGTTCTTTCCAGCTTCTGGCTACTACAAATAGTGCTGCTATGAACATAGTGGAGCATGCGTCCTTATTGCATGCTGAAGAATCCCCTGGATATAGGCGCAGGAGTGGTATAACAGGGTCCTCAGAAAATGTCATGCCCAGTTTTCTGAGGAACCGCCAGACTGATTTCTAAAGTGTTTGCACCATTTTGCAATCCCACCAGCAGTGGAGGAGTGTTCCTCTTTCTCCACATCCTCGCCAACACCTGCTGTCTCCTGAGTTCTTGACCTTAGCCATTCTGACTGATGTGAGTTGAAATCTCAGGGTTGTTTTGATTTGAATTTCCCTAATGATTAATGATGTTGAATATTTCTTAAGGTGTTTCTCAGCTCTCCGATGTTCTTGATGTGAAAATTCTTTGTTTAGCTCCGTATCCCAATTTTTATGGGGTTATTTGTTTCTCTGGCTTCTAGTTTCTTGAGTTCTTTTTATATATTAGATATTAGCCCTCTGTCGGATTTAGAGTTCGTGAAGGTCCTTTCCCAGTCTGTTGGTTGACGTTTTGTCCTTTTGAGAGTGTCCTTTGCCTTACAGAAACTTTGCAGTTTTATGAGGTCCCATTTGTAAATTCTTGATCTTAGAGCAGAAGCTATTAGTGTTTTATTCAGGAACTTTTCCCCTGTGCCCATGTCCTCCAGGGTCTTCCCCAGTTTCTTTGTGATTAGTTTAAGTGTGTCAGGTATTATGTGGAGTTCCTTGATACATTTGGAGTTGCACTTCGTACAAGGAGTTAAGAATGGATCGATGCACATTTTTTTCTTCTTGCTGACCTCCAATTGGACCAGCACCATTTGTTGAAAAGACTATCTTTTTCCACTGCATGCTTTCAGCTACTTTATCGAAGACCAAGTGACCATAAATGTGTTGGTTCATTTCTGGGTCTTCAAACCTATTCCATTTATCCACTTGCCTGATATTGTACCAATACCATGCAGTTTTATCACTATTGCTCTCGAGTAGAGTTTAAAGTCTGGGATACTAAATCCCCCTGAAGTTCTTTTACTGTTGAGAATAGTTGTAGCTGTCCTGGGTTTTTTGTTATTCCGGATGAATTTGAGAATTGCTCTTTCTAGATCTATGAAGAACTGGGTTGGGATTCTTATGGGGATAGCATTGAATCTGTAGAATGCCTTTGGCACTCAGATACAATTCTAGGCATACAAATGCATTTAGAATATAATTAAAAAATAAGTGTAGATATTTTTGAATATACTGAAGTTTTCATCTAATCTGTGTGTGAGACAATTGAGGATTATATAGATTAATTGATAATATTGAAGTTTATTTTTTTAAAAACCCAATAATATAATAGGCAACAAATCTTTCCCATTTTATCATTTCCTAAAAATATCCTATGCAAACCCATGCAACTTTCCTAAATTATCCTATGCAATCCTCAATTTTGTGTTACAAATGTTATATGAAAATCTTCTCTTTATCAGAAAATGTTACCACTTCATTTATCTATTATATCCTAAAAGTATTTGTATGACTATTATTTATATGAGTTTTTTTCAAAAATATACTTCAATATTATCAACTATTCTTTGTCATCCTCAAATTTCACACACAGGATAGATGAGAATCTTCATTATATTCAAAAATATCAATACATATTTTTCAATTATATTTTAATGCATTTGTATGCCTACAATATTTCTGAGTGTTTTTCTGAATAAACCTACAATTTTATCAAAAACACTATGTAAGCCTCAATTTTATCATACATATATTGTATAAATATATGTTATTTCAGGAAATATCTACACTTCATTTTTCATTTATATTCTTAATGGATTTCTATGCCTAGATTTGTATCAGAGTGTTTTTCTGAATCATTTTTTCATTTTTATCAAAAACACTATGTAATCCTCAATTTTATCATTCATATGTTGTATGAAAATCTACAGATTTTCTCTCACATCTGAGATCTCTTGTGCATTCTGGAGGCTCCCCACTATAAGTTCCAATGATGCCTGTGTCCATTCTTTCTGCTATTGCTGCTCAGGACATCAGTCCAATACCCTTTCCATTATCTCATCATGTTTTCCCATTCCTCTGTCTTTCTCCTCTTTCACTATATACCTTCCCTCCCACATATTCCACATCACCCACATGGGTCTTTCTTTCAGTCCTAGGTTGTTTTAGGCATTGCCATTTGTGTATTTGGCTAGTTAAACTTCTTGAATCCTGTGGGTTGTGTAGGTTTTCTGTATTTCTTCGAGTAATAATACATATTACTGAGTACATTCCATGCATGTCCTTTTGGGTTGGAGTAAGTTCCCTGGGGATATTGTTTTCCAGTTACCTCCACGTGCCTTCAACACTCATGATATCTTCAATCTTTATAGCGTACTGATATTCCATGTTGTAAATGAACACTTTCTGTATCCATTCTTCCATTGTGGAACATCTGGCTTGTTCCCAGGTTCTACAATCATAAATGAGGACATTGTGACCTTAAATTTAGTTGTTTTCCTGTTTTATGGTGGGCCAACTTGGGCATACATGCCCCAAATTGTATACATTTGTCTTCTGGTAGAACCGTTTCCCATTTAATGAGGAATCTTCAGATTGATTTCCCGGGTGGTTATCTCATGTTGTAATCCTATCTGCAATGGGTGAGTGCTCCTCTTTCTCTACATCATTGGCAGCAAGTGCTATTAGGTCAAATTTTGATATTAGGCATTCTGATAATTTTTGGATTTTTAAAAAATCATTTTATTTATTTACATTCTAGACATTGCCCTCCCTCTTTTTCCTGACTCCCATAGATTGTCATAATATTCTTCCTCCCTTTTGCCTCCAAGAGGCTGCTCTCCTATTCCCCTCACATCTAGCACCCTCCTCCATTTTGGAGCCTCAAGTTCCTTGAAGATCAGGCACATCTTTTCCAATTGAGGCAAGACTAGGCAGATTTCGGATATATATGTGTCAAGGGCTTCTGACCATGTATTTCCCTGGTAATTATCTCAGTCTCTGCATGTTATAAACAGTCCAGCTTAGTTGGGAGAGTTCCCCCATTCTTATGGAAAGGTAGAAAAAACATAACAACAGCAATTGTACCAAGAGCATTCCACACTTTCAGCCAAATCCCCATCAAAACACTGAAACAATTCTTCATGAATTTAGAAAGAGCAATTCTGAAATTTATCTGAAAAAATCAAAGTAGCAAATAATCTTAAGAGTAAAAAACATTATGGAGGGATACTTGATCTTGAGAAAAAAGCCAAAAATACACAATGGAATAAAATGTATCTTCCATAAATGGTACTGACATAAATGGAAACCAGAATATATCAAAATTAAAATAGAAACACGATTGTCACCTTGTGAAAAGTTTATTTCCAAGTGGATCAAGGGCCACAATACACTATGAGAAGCATGTCAGGATCTTGATTTTCAGGGTACTTGTACAATGTACTTTCTTGGGCTCTCTCAACCTATGTGTAGGCTTCTTGGTTCCTAGTATTGATACTTCACCATTGCCTTGAACAATCAAAGGCAGATGGATATTGATCTTTCATTCAGGAGTGTATAGTCTAATAATAAATTCCTATTGTTCCTTGGGACATCAAAATTCAATAATTTCTCACTAAACAGGTTACTCTCTGTTTCTGATCTTCAGCAAGCTACAGATCAAACTATGGAAGCTTCCCACCTGACTGATTATCAAAGGAGAGAGATCCAGAATTTGGTTGTTTTATTTGTCCATAGCAATTTTGGGGCATAAATCTAATCTACTCTTCTAATTGTTGGCCTGTCAATGTTTCCCGATCTTTACCTCAGACATTTATTGTCTTATTTCCTCATGAGTTTGTGGTTAAAAAAATAAAAGGAGTATACAGTAATATTTAAAATTTAGACAAATAGAAATAGATGTTTAAAATAATTTTGTTTTGATTTGTTTTGTTTTTTCAACTAGGATTTTTTAGTATAACATTGGATACACGCTTTAGTATAGTCTGACCTCGAAGTCAGAAATATACATTCTGCCTCCTAAATATTGGGATTAATGCATGTCTCATTTCATTAACACCAGCAAGATTGTAGAGAGAATTAGATTGAAAACTTTTTTGTGAAATTTTGCTTTTTGTATTAATCACTGTTACATCAAACTTGAAATTTTGAAAGCAGTCCAAATTTCTATGTATACAGTAGATTAACTATTGAATGCACAATCGACAATAAAGATCTGCTCTAAATTTTTTATGTATTTTGTAATGGGAATAATTTTAGGAGTGTACTTTGTTGTGGAAATCACATAGTTTGCTAGATGACAGCATTCTTATATTTACAGTGACTGCATGAATTTAAATCAGTGGTGTCCAGGGCATCTAAAACTACACTGAAACTTCTTAACACATTTGAGCATAAATAAATATATATATATATATATATATATATATATATATATATATATATATATATGCACACACATACATACAAACACACACACGTATATAAATATGCATTATATATGTATGCATATATATAAATTAATGTATATATAAATCATATTTAAATGTAATGTATATATATACATTATATATAAATGTAAATATTAATTTAAATATGTAATTATAAATTAAATATATTTAAATATTAGAAAAATTAAATAAATAATTATAAAAAATTTAATGGTATTATACGGAAGAGGTGATAAAATATCTAAAGGAGTTAAGGAGAATTTCACATAAATCTTATTTGAATATATTGAATATATGTACGAGAGTGAATGATTTTATATTTTACAATTTGTAATTTGTAAAAAATTATGGTTGACAACATAAATTGACTAAAGTTTTCTTAACTATTAGAAGGTATGGCTAATTTCTTATATTCATTAAAAATAATAAATAGTTGAACCTACTTATATGCAGAATGTCTCCTACTGCTTTTTCTTAATTAGCTACTAAGTAAGTTTTATTGAAATTTCAGAAATTTTAAAAATAAAAATTCAAAATAAACCTGTAAGACAAACATTGCATTTTCTTCCATGACACATACAGTCTTCAGTATCTGTGAATTTCCTCACATGAAATAAAAAAAAAATTGCTTACATTAGAAAACTCATTTCTGATCTATGAACATTAAAATCATAGAACATATTTTCAAATTATATAAAAAAGTAGAATATAACAATTAATTTAGGTTGAACAATATTCAATTTTATAATTTTAACTTTTTGAAAGCTTGATTATTTATAGTTTTTAATGTGTTAAACTCCTTTAGATTCTCCCAAAATCTAGAAATAATGTTAAATAAAGTGAACCTGTTTTAAAATGTTTATATATGAAAAGCAGTCTGGAAGCTCAGAGCACAGCTCATTCCTGTGGTTCCGCGGAGTTTGGGCTTCAGTCCTGAGGCCTCTGGCAGTGGCCCTCAGGCCTCTCTGCTTCCGGATCCAGATCAGCCTGAGTGGCAGCACCACATCTCCAGGTACTGGGGGAGGCAAGTGGGGCTTCTGGGAAGCCAGCGGGAGAAGTCAGTGTGCTCCGGTGAATCCAGCAGGCCCCACCAGGAGCCTTCAGGCGCCTGCTTTGGGATGTGAACAGCCTGGGACACAGCACTCAGTCTCCAGCAAGTTCAGGTGACCTGGTATGCACCCAGAGGCGGTCTGGGAGCTCACAGCACAGCTCTTTCCTGTGACACAGAGCTTAGGCTTCAGTCCTGAGACCTCTGGTGGTAGCTCTCAAACCTCTCTGCTTCCGGATCCAGATCAGCCTGAAGTGATCAGTCTGAGCACCACATCTACAGGTCCTGGGGGAGGCAAGTGGGGCTTCCGTGCAGCCAGCAGGGAGAGGTCGGTGTGCTCCAGTGAATCCAGCGGGCCCCAGCAGGAGCCTTCAGGTGTCTCCTTTGGGGTCTGAACAGCCTGGACAGCAACACCCTGTCTACAGGCAGTGCAGGAGGTAAGCTGTGCACCAGAGGCCACCTGGAAAGGGGCAGCTTGCACTCGTGAGTCCAGCATTGACAACACAAACTAACACCAGTGAGAACTAGATGGCAAAAGGCAGAGGCAGGAAGATAACTAACAGAAATCAAGGCAACATGGCAACATCTGGATCCAATTCTCTAACAGGATGTCCTGGATACCACATCACACAAGTAAAACAAGATTTGGTTTTAAAATCACTGGTCATGATGCTGGTACAGGAACACATGAAGGGCATACTTAAAGAAATTCAGGAGAAAATGTATCAAAAGTTAGAAACCCTTGCAAGGGAAACACAAAAATCATTGAAAGAAATCCAGGAGAATACAAAAGCCAATAATGAGGAAACACAAAAAACACTTAAAGAAATACAGGAGAACTTTGGTCAACAGGCTGAGGTCATGAAGGAGGAAACACAAAAATCTCTTAAAGAATTACAAGAAAGCACAAACAAGCAAGTAAAGGAGCTACGCAAAACCATCCAAGATCTAAAATCAGAAGTAGAAACAACTAAAAAGACACAAAGGGAGACAACTTTGGAGATAGAAAGCCTTGGGAAGAAATCAGTGGACATAGATGCAAATATCAACAACAGAATACAAGAGATAGAAGAAAGAATCTCAGACACTGAAGATACCATAGAAACCATGGACTCAACAGTTAAAGAAAATGCAAAAAGCACAAAGCTTGTAACCCAAAATATCCAGGAAATCCAGGACACAATGAGAAGACCAAACCTAAGCATTATAGGCATAGATGAGAGTGAAGATTTACAACTTAAAGGGCCAGCAAATATCTTCAATAAAATTATAGAAGAAAACTTCCCTAACATAAAGAGAGAGATGCCCATGAATATACAAGAAGCCTACAGAACTCCAAACAGACTGGACCAGAACAGAAATACTTCCCGTCACATAATAATCAAAAAAACAAATGTACTAAACGAAGAAAGAATATTAAAGGCAGTAAGAGAAAAAGGCCAAGTGACATATGAAGGAAGACCTATCAGAATCACAGCAGACTTTTCACCCGAGACTATGAAGGCTAGAAGAGTCTGGGCTGATCTCATGATGACTACTATATCCAGCAAAACTATCAATCACCATAGATGGAGAAACTAAGATATACCATGACAAAACTAAGTTTACCCAATATCTATCCACAAACCTAGCCCTACAAAGGATAATAGGAGGAAAACACCAATACAAGGAGGGAAACTTCACCTTGGAAAAAGCAAGATAGTAACCTTTCATCAAACCCAAAAGAAGTTAACCAATCAAATTTTAAAAATATCGTCAAAAATGACAAGAAGTAACAATCACTATTCCTTAATATCTCTTAACATCAATGGACTCTATGCCCCAATAAAAAGACATAGACTAATTGACTGGATACGTAAACAGGACCCTACATTTTGCTGCTTACAGGAAACACACCTAAGGGTCAACGACAAACACTACCTTAGAGTACAAAGCTGGAAGACAATTTTACAAGCAAATGGTGTCAGGAAACAAGCTGGAGTAGCCATTTTAATATCAGATAAAATTGACTTTCAACCCAAAGTCATTAAAAGAGACTCTAAGGGACACTTCTTGCTGGTCAAAGGAAAAATACAACAAGAAGAACTCTCAATCCTGAACATCGATGTTTCAAATGCAAGGGCACCCTCTTTCGTAAAAGAAACTTTATTAAAGCTCAAAGCACACATTGCACCTAACACAATAATTGTGGGTGACTTCAACACTGCGCTTCCCTCAATGGACTGATCAGGAAAACAGAAAATAAACAGGGACATAATGAAACTAATTGAAGCTTTGAACCAATTAGATTTAACAGATATATATATATAGAACATTCTATCCTAAAGAAAAAGAATACACCTTTTTCTCCGCACCTCATGGTACCTTCTCCAAAATCGACCATATAATTCGATTTGTTGAGACAGACCTCAACAAATATAAGAAGATCGAACTAATCCCATGCCTCCTATCAGATCACTGTGGAGTAAAAGTGGTCTTCAATAACAAAAACAACAGAAAACCCACTTACACGTGGAAATTGAACAATATTCTACTCAATGATACCTTGATCAATTAAGAAATAAAGAAAGAAATTAAAGACTTTTTAGAACACAATGAAAATGAAGACACAACATACCCAAATCTATGGGACACAATGAAAGCAGCGCTAAGAGGAAAACTCATAGCACCGAGTGCCTCCAAAAAGAAAATGGAGAGAGCATACACTACCAGCTTAATGACACACCTGAAAGCCCTGGAACAGAAAGAAGCTATTTCACACAGGAGGAGTAGAAGGCGGGAAATCATCAAACTCAGGGCTGAAATCAATGAAGTAGAAACAAAGAAAAACATACAAAGAATCAACAAAACCAGGAGATGGTTCTTTGAGAAAATCAACAAGATAGATAAACCCTTAGCCACACTGATCAAAGGGCACAGAGAAAGTATCCAAATTAACAAACTTAGAACTGAAAAAGGAGATATAACAACAGAAACTGAGGAAATCCAAAAAATCATCAGATCCCACTACAAGAGCCTGTACTCAACACAACTGGAGAATCTGTAGGAAATGGACAATTTCCTTGACAGATACCAAATACCAAAATTAAATCAGGACCAAATAGATTATCTAAACAGTCCCATAATGCCTAAAGAAATTGAAGGAGTCATAGAAAGACTTCCAACCAAAAAAAGCACAGGACCAGATGATTTCAGTGCAGAATTCTATCAGAACTTCAAAGAAGAGTTAACACCAATTCTCTTCAAATTATTCCACAAAATAGAAACTGAAGGAACACTACCCAATTCCTTCTATGAAGCTACAATTACGCTGATACCAAAACCACACAAAGATCCAACAAAGAAAGAGAACTTCAGACCAATATCCCTTATGAACATCGATGCAAAAAAACTCAATAAAATTCTTGCCAACCGAATCCAAGAACACATCAAAATGATCATCCACCATGATCAAGTAGGCTTTATCACCGGAATGCAGTGTTGGTTCAATATACAGAAATCGATCAATGCAATCCACTACATAAACAAACTCAAAGAAAAAAAAAAACCCATGGTCATTTCATTGGATGCCGAAAAAGCATTTGACAAAATTCAGCATCCTTTCATGCTTAAAGTCTTGGAAAGAACAGGAATTCAAGGCCCATACCTAAACATAGTAAAAGCAATATACAGCAAACCGGTAGCCAGCAGCAAAATAAATGGAGAGAAACTTGAAGCAATCCTACTAAAATCAGGGACTAGACAGGGCTACACCCTTTCTCCTTACCTTTACAATATTGCACTTGAGGTACTAGCTCAGATAATTCGACAACATAAGAAGGTCAAAGGGATACAAATTGGAAAGGAAGAATTCAAACTATCATTGTTTGCAGATGACAAGATAGTCTTCATAAGTGACCCAAAAAACTCCACTAGAGAACTCCTACAGCTGATAAACAACTTCAGCAAAGTGGCAGGTTATAAAATCAACTCAAGCAAATCAGTGGCCTTCCTATACTCAAAGGATAAGCAAGCTTAGAAAGTAATTACGGAAATGACCCCCTTCACAATAGCCACAAACTGTATAAAGTATCTTGGGGTGACTCTTACCAAACATGTGAAAGATCTGTATGACAAGAACTTTAAAGACTCTGAAGAAGGAAATGGAAGAAGACCTCAAAAAATGGGAAAACCTCCCATGCTCATGGATCGGTAGAATCAATATAGCTAAAATGGCCATTTTGCCAAAAGCAATCTACAGATTCAATGCAATACCCATCAAAATCCCAACTCATTTCTTCACATAGTTAGAAAGAGCAATTATCAAATTCCTCTGGAACAACAAAAAACCCAGGATAGATAAAATTATTCTCAGCAACAAAAGAAAGTCTGGGGGAATCAGTATCCCTGACCTCAAGCAATACTACAGAGCAATAGTGTTAAAATCTGCATGGTATTGGTACAGTGACAGGCAGGAGGATCAATGGGATAGGATTGAAGATCCAGAAATGAACCCACACACCTATGACCACTTGATCCTCGACAAAGACTCTGAAAAAATCCAATGGAAAAAAGATAGCCTTTTCAACAAATGGTGCTGGTTCAACTGGAGGACAGCATGCAGAAGAATGTGAATTGATCCATCCTTGTCTCCTTGTACTAAGCTCAAATTCAAATAGATCAAGGACCTCCACATAAATCCAGACACTCTGAAGCTAATAGAAAAGAAACTGGGGAAGACCCTTGAGGACATCGTTAAGGGAGAAAGTTTCTGAACAGAACACCAATAGTCATGTGCTCTAAGATCAAGAATTGACAAATGAGACCTCAAAAAATGACAAAGTTTCTGTAAGGCAAAGGGCACCATCCAGAGGGCACCACCAACCAACAAATTGGGGAAAGATCTTCACCAATCCTACATCAGATAGAGGGCTAATATACAATATATATAAAGAACTCAAAAAGTGAGACTCCAGTAAATCAAACAACCCTATGAAAAAATGGGGTACAGAGTTAAACAAAGAATTCTCACCTGAAGAACTTCGGAGGGCAGTAGAGCATGTTAAAATATGCTCACCTTCATTAGTCATTAGGGAAATGCAAATCAAAACAACCCTGAGATTTCACCTTACAACAGTCAGAATGGCTAAGATTAAAAATTCAGGAGAAAGCAGGAGTTGGAGAGGGTGTGGAGAAAGAGGAACACTCCTCCACTGCTGGTGGGGTTGCAAATTGGTACAACCACTCTGGAAATCAGTCTGGCGGTTCCTCCGAAAACTGGGCACCTCACTTCCAGAAGATCCTGCTATACCACTCCTGGGCATATACCCAGAGAAATCCCCACCATGTAATAAGGATACATGCTCTACTATGTTCATAGCAGCCCTATTTATAATTGCCAGATGCTGGAAAGAACCCAGGTATCCCTCAAGAGAAGAGTGGATGCAAAAAATGTGGTACATCTACACAATGGAGTACTATTCAGCCATTAGAAACAATGAATTTATGAAATTCTTAGGCAAATGGATTGAGCTAGAGAACATCATACTAAGAGATGTAACCCAGACTCAAAGGGTGAATCATGGTATACACTCACTAATAAGTGGATATTAACCTAGAAACCTGGACTACCCAAAACATAATCTACACATCAAATGAGGTACAAGAAGAAAGGGAGTGGCCCCTTGTTCTTGAAAGACTCAGTGAAGCAGTATTCAGCAAAACCAGAACGGAGAGAAGGGGAATTACGAGTCTTTCTGGGAGGGGGGGGCTAGGAAAGGGTAAATCATTTGAAATGTAAATAAAAAATATATCGAATAAAATTTTTTCTAAATTAATATATATATATTTAAATATATATTCATATATATTTATATTTATATATTTATAAATATATATTATATATTTATATATTTAAATATATTTATAAATATATACATATATGTAAAATATATTATGGTTCAATGCTCCACTCACGAACACTTCATTCATATTTCAGCAGTGTAAATCAGTAGAGTCAGAATAACAAACAAGAATCATCTGTGGTAGCACAAGCTCGAAGATACTGCCAGGACTCAGCCTCAGTAGAGGTTAGCATGAGGAATTAGCCCGAGCACCTATATATAATCTCAGCTGAGCTTCTCTCTGCAAAGTGAAAATTAGTAAAGATACGAGACCTGTAATGTTTGCACAGCTTTCTCTATAATCAATGCTATCTAAGGTTTAGTGAGTAAATTTTGAAGTGTTTTCATTCTCCCTCCAAATATCAAGTTTACTCCACAGGTATTCATCAACACATGTCTTACCTCAGCATGTGAACCTGACCATTATGACATTGCTGCCAAGCACCCCTCATATGCTGAAACAGAAATAATTTGACACATCTCCAGAAATATTCTTAATGTATTTCTGGTTATGAAATCCATACAAATGCATGTCAGCTGTTCAATGAAAAGTGGAACAATTATAAGCCAAGAATCCTCCCTTATTTTCGTCCTTTAACCTAATATCACTTTACCTCTCTATCATCATGGGCTAACATCACTTCTCTGTATCTTCATGTGTTTGTTCCAGCAAAACACCTTCCAGTCCAACTGATTTTTAAAGAACCTTTAATATTCTACTGCACGTTTATAAAATATGGATACTCTATAGTGTACAAGTTTGTGTGTTCCTATTAATCATCCTATTTTTCTTCTTCACAGATTTCTAACTGAAAGACAAGACTAGCATCAAAATATACACTAGGCTGGACATGTAATCAGATCTACAAAATTATTACATATATTGAAAACATCCAATGACATTATATAGCTTAATATTTCAAATAGCTGTACATAATATATTTTATCCAGATTTTTTATAGAATTAAGAAAAATTGAAATGTACAATCCACTGACATTTTATACCCAAAAAAGTCGCACCTGAATCTTCCAAAACACTGAATTGTTTTCTAGATATATTTGTATTTTAAATTATTAAATGAAATTAACAATGCTAGTAAGAAAAATTAATTGGATAAAATTAGTAATAGTTTCACATATCATAATGAAAATTTAATTTAATAAATATTACATATGTGTAAAAAAGTGAACATTATGAAACTGCTGAAAAAAGTGATTCAAGGTTCTCATGCACTTACATTTACTTATAAGTCAATCATAAAAAACTTGACCAATATCCATAGCGCTACAACCTAAACCTGATGTAACATATTGGTGGTGTCTCAAATTGCTTTTGAGAAGCAGAAGATAAATAGTCTATGGCTGGAAATATAGATTCTTTGGTCTTTTCCAATCCCATTCTTGTCATGGATCACTGTATGCATGTATAGACTCTGCAATTAAGACTCTTTCTAGGAATTCTCTCTTTATTTGACCTTTAATCATTGACAGTGATGATTTGCCATCCTATATGTTTGATTGTTTCCCTTTAATCTTTCACAAAGTCAATGATGTAATTTGTTTGCAACCTTGTACATTATGATAAAAGATACGTTTAGCAAATGAGAATTAATATGATGAAACTGATGACTTAATGCACCAATCTAAATATATTATAACTCACATTTTATCCTTATCTGAGACAAGGCTAATGAATGCTTTTAAAACTTTTGCAGTGAGAATTCATCTTAATTATTGCATATTTGTCTTGGGTAAATAAGAAGTTAGAAGAATTTATAATTATTTAATATAAAAGTATCATAGATGGAAATTTGGAATGTGATATGTATGAGGAGGCAAGTAAATTGTAAAAGTTTTTAAAACAAGAAACTGACAAATACAACACTGTTGAGTTATGCCAAGAAATTTTATATTCTCTACAGCATAATGAAATGAGATAATATATAATGAAAACATGATACCTCAATTTGAATAAAAAAGAAAATGGAGAAGTCTTAAACGCACAGGCAAAGGGGAAACTTTATTTAATAGAACAGTTTTGATTCACGTAGGATGAGCATCATATAAATGGGAGTAAAAGAACTTTAAATGCCTTTAGAAGACTAGTTATCATGTCCATAGTACACAGAAACCATATATAGATTTTGAAAATATGTTCACTATATCTACATCTAATAGTGGGCTAATATCAAAAATCTTTACAAATTGGAAGGAATTAAACTCTCGGAAACTATTTTATCCAAATAAAAACTTGGATAAAAAATGTAAAGAGTATTCACCATAGAGGACTCTGAAATGGCCAGGAAACATGTACATTAATATACAACGTCTAATGGCCAGGAAAATATATAAGAAATATAAAATATTTTATGGCCAGGAAAATGTACAAAAATTTACATCATCATTATTCATTAGAGAAATTATAAGAGGAATCACCTGAGATTCCACCTAACATCTATCACAATGGCTTATATTAAATATAGTGGAGAGAATATTGAGATAAAGAAACAATCTTCTCTAAATTAAAACAGCTGGTACAACCTTTCCAGACCTCTATGTAATGTTACATCAAATAATTGGAATTATTGCTAAGTGAAGACACATCTATATTTGTCCTCACACTATATCCAAAAGATGCTTTACAATACAACAATAACATATGCTCCTCTCATGTGTTAGAAATCATTTTTGTAATAGCCAGTGTTTGGAGATTACCTAGTTGTCTATTAGGTGAAAACTGAATACTGAAATTGTGAATAATGTAAAATACAGAATTCTATTCAGCTAATAAAAACAAGTAGCTGACATTTTATAGGCAAATTTGTCAAACTAGAAAATATCATTCTGAGGGAGCATACCCAGACCCAAAAAGATTGGCATGAGATGTGTTAACTAATAAATGGGGATATAAAGTACAGATTAATAGTGACAAACCAAAAACAGTAATTAGTGTATCAAGAAGTGTGGTAAAAATGAGGAGGCTTTAGTCCCACTTTAATGCAAGAACACAACAATCTCATGAGGGAGAGAAATGGGGAAACTTTTGTAGGATGCAGTAGAGTTATGGGAAATGGCAGGTGCTAGATTAGGGATGTTTAAAAATAGAACATCAGGGGTTCTGGAAAATGAATGGAATATTCCCTTGAATAATTTAAACTTCAATGAAGGTGTAATGGCTGGGAGGTATCCAGAAATACATAGAGATGTGAGATGAAAGATATTTCTAAGACCCAATAGGTGTGAATTTTCATTTTTCCTTATATGTAAATTTGGGTTATTTACATGACATATTTATGATTATTAGCATGCTTATTTTGAGAAGAATTTCATGATAATTTATGCAAAACAACATACAAAAAACCTACATTTAAGTATTATCCACGGTGAGATGGAACGTCTTGATTCCTCCTCAAGTATATTTTAAAATCCCACAGCCCAAGTAGATGGATGGGATAATATTCCCGTCTTCAATATTTTTGACCCAGATTTCCTCATCTCTTAAAGTATTGCAGGAGAAAAAATTAATCTGAGACTTATGGAAAAGCAAAATATCATCTGACCTAACTTGGGTTCCATCCCATGTGGAGGAAGTGAACCCTGACACTATTATCATTACTATGTTGTGCTTGCAGTTTGAAGACAAATAGGACTTTCTTCTTAATGCCTGTACCAGTAGAAAACAGAGACAAATGTATATTTTTATTACCAGACATCGGACTGAGGTAATGAAATATTATGTAAGAGTGAGGGAAAGAGGTTAAGCTTCAAGAATCCTTGATCCCTGGAATGTCACAAAGCCTAAACCAGAAACATTCTTACTGTTGCCGATCTAACACCCCAGTTAAACTAGGGTGAGGTGCACTGCCTTAGTCTCTTTCAGTTGTAGAGTCAATCTAGTAGAAACTCTATGATTTAGGGAATGGGGATATGAGGTAGATTTGCTTGGATCAGCCTTTCACAGGACAATGAAGAAGGGAGGTGGTAAGAAGTCCTGGGAATGGAGGAAAACTTTTTTGGTACAAATATATATTCAATAAACATTCACACCATCCTTTATTATTTTTGTCCACTTCCTAGAAGGCCCAAAAAAATTAATAATAATTTTCAACTATGAATAATTGAAGTTATTTCACATCATAGTAGATCCCAGAAACATTCATGATATGGTTATTCATGGCTACATTTTTCCTACAGCCTTGTCTACAACAAAAATAAGGAAATTTTATTATATATCATTCTCAACTTAAATGGAGAATATCGAATATGGCCAAATCCAGTTGTGTGTGATCCAAAAAAAAAATTGAGAGTTAGCAAATAATACATTATAAAATCTGTTTCATTGAATTCAGAATTAATTATAATATCCATTATTATGTGTTATAAACAAAAAAGGAAAATAATGTTTGTATAGTGAATGTTGTACAGAAGGAATATCAGAAAATACAGTCAGAGAAGAGGTAAAATTATGAAGTTATTTAACTTTTAATATTATTAAAATTATAAAAATGCTAATTATTAATTTGAAAATGATCTTAAAGTGAATTTTATACTGCTCAGCTAATGGATCTTTGTTTATTTTAAAGGCACCACGTAGAAGAACTTAGTGTAATTAAAGAAGCCCAGCTGAATTTTCTGATTCAAAAAACATTCTTCAGGTTTTCTTGGTTCCTTCCTGTTGGATAAAGAAATGTGTCCATTTAATTAGAAAAAGAATGTTTGTTGAGTTGGTTGATTTGAAATAGTAAGGATCAAAGTTTAGCTGGGTAGTTTAATCAAAAATAAAATGTATTTTTTCCTATAAAATCTATTCTCTTAACAATTTGAATGTAAAAGTGAATGAATACATACATAAAATCCCTCATACTTTTACAGGTCATTAGATTTTGTTTTGCAATACTAATTTTATGTTTGTAATGTTTATTATTAGTTGTATACACCATTCAATTTTCAATCCTATTTAAGATACATTTTAGAATTTAATTACCTTGCTTTTAAACTGTCACGTTAAGAGATTTTCTTTATTTTCCTTTTGTTTAAAGACTTCCAAGCAAATATTTTATAGATTTAAGGATATGAAAGAATGTCTTGTGTTCCTTCTCACAAATTTTTTTATCTCAAAATCACATATGAAAACTTATATTTTGATTGTTTTGTTTAGTGACAGTGTGTGTGTGATATGGATAAACGGAAGAAAGGGTAATGATTGCATTGTAATTCAAACAAAAATAAAATAAAAGAACAGAGGGATGAAAATTTATAGCAGTCAATTATCAGCCATTATAAAATTCTCTTATTCTTATATACTTCTGCTGCAATATTCTATTTCAATTTTCCCTTTTGAATACATTGATAATTAATATTTTAACATTAGTTTAGAAATCTGAAAAAAAAAATCAGTTTAAAATAAAAATGTGAGGCACTTTTTATATACAATTTTTGCAAATTCAATCCATGCAACAAATAACATTTTTCTCGTCTTCTTGGTGGTAACATAAAACATTTTTTTAGACAACAACATGAGTGGATTCAATCTGTTTTTGAGATAAGACAATATCTTATGCAAATGAGAAAAGAGAAACAATATGGGTCTCTTTATACATATATAATTTTGAAATTATTGCTAACCTTATATTTATAATTACATATAGTCTTTTTTTACATTTCAAATGTTATCCCATTTTCTGGTTATCCCTCTGATAACACCTGATCCCTTCACTGCCTCCCAAATGGTTACCAAAGGAACAAATCCTATTTACCTATGCCAACATTCCCCTATAAGTGGTCAATGTTTCTTCTTTCCATTGTTTTCCAAGAAATCCATCCTCTACTATATATGCAGCTGGAACCACGGAACCATCCTTGTGTACTCAAAGGTAATTGTCTTAGTCCCTGAAAGACCTAGGGTTACCTGATAGTTTCACTTCTTGTTCATCCTATGGGGTACAAACTACTTAATCTCCTTGGGTCCTTTCTCTAGCTCCACCATTGGGGAACTTGTACTCAGTTCAATAGGTGGTAGAGAGCGCAAACCCCTGTATTTGTGATGGCAATACACAGTTCGATCATACTCATGTTAACAAGTGCTTTTTGACATTCACAATAGTGGCTGGTTTGGGGAACTGTATATGTGAAGGATCCCCAACAGGGGCAGGCTCATTTTGTTCTGTCTTTATTAGTATGCCCTTCATGGCAAAAAATAATGGGCTTAAAAAAAGTACGGTGTAGAAAGGTGGTCACACAGCTAGACTCAATTTCCTGTGACAAACATTCTTTAAGATGGTCTATCAACATTTTTGAAACTTTGGTCTTATGAAATTTGTTTTCTAAATGGAATCTCAGGGTGTAACTATTATGTTCGACAGGAAAAGAACACTGGTGTGCTCTCTTACCTAGTTGGCCATATTCATTCTTCTTTGAATCTCTCCGGCATTTTTTTTTTTTCTTTTGGAGGGGGGTTGTCTCAGAAAGACATTTTAAAAAATGAAGATAATTTCGTGAGACCATAGATGTTGAAGAGTACATTAATATGTGGATGTAATAAAACTAGTATGGAGAAATAATATTGAAAAATTAACTCTTTGAAACTAAAGTTTTTATTTCACACAAGTGTTTATATTAAACTCAATTGATTTAGTAGTTCCAATTTCTCTTCATGTATTCCACCTCTTGATTTATTAAATGGCTTTAGTATAAACAGGGTATTTACTATCATCACTTCTCTTGCTTAGATCAAATGTTATTATTCATAAAGTGTTTTCAGAGTATTAGAGCAAGCAAAATTGCAGAAAGAAGGGAGATTTATAAAAATCAAGGATCTGACCAACTCTCTTTGCATCTGAAACTTAAGAAAATGTGAATTAATGATAACAACCTAGCGAAAAATTCTGATTTGAAGCAAAATCTCAGAATGTTTTCAGGATGGCAGATGTTGCAAATCACAATTAAATAATGTGATTATAATAGATTGGTGCAATGATTTTGTTGTATGAAATGAATCTTTATACTAAGCAATTGTTCTTTGATGATTTTGAATTTCAAATTGATAAATATATGCACACGTTAAGAACAGAGTCAGTGAAAATGGGGTGAAGTCATTTTCTTTCATTGCATAATAAAGGACATGTACATAAGACAAATGTGCTGAGTTAATATACTTTTATATATGTAAATAATGTCACCAATTTTAACATACATTTTAGCATAAACTGCAGTTATCGTATAATGAATAGATAGTAAAATATATTTTATGACTAATATTTTCTAGAGGTACTTGCAACAAACAAACAGGATGAGAATTGTACACTCCCAATGATTAATGGTCATTCAAAATGAGAATACATTAATTGTTACACTATATTTCTACTATTTAGTGAATTGCATTTACTTGGGAGTAAGGGAATGCAATTTTTAATTTTATGAAATTTATTTTTACTACCAAGTTTAATTCATTTTAATTAAAAATTAAAAGTTATCATATGTCTGCCAAAATATTACTTCTTTTGGAATATTTCAAGTACAGCATAATTAAATTGTCCAAAAAAAAAAAAAAAACAAGGAGTGTACTCTTCAGTTTTTCTTAATTTTATAAAAACTTTGATAACATATTTTAATTAGTTTTTAGATAAATTAATAAAAATAATATCATTGGTGTTTTTGAATAAATATAAGTGATTTGCACACCTGAAGAGGTGTCCAGTCCTATGTTGTTTTTTTGTTTTTACAATTACAAATCTTTCAATTACAAATCTGTGAAGAAGACAAAGACAATGAAGGATTACTAAAATTTGTACTACTGAGCATTTTTATTTTTGATTTGGTAAAGTGGAAATTTAAAATTTCTTAAGAAAATCAGTTATTATGGAAAGAGTTTTGCTGGGGGAAACAAATGAAGGAACAAATGAGAAATAACTATATAGGCTAAATAAAGCAGGGAAAGATTCCTTGCTAATGACATTCTTTTATTGGTCCATCTAACATTGAATAGTTTATATCCATTTGGAGGAATAAAATAATGAGAAATGAACTAAAATATTCTCTGGGTGTATGTCCCAGTTCTTTTTGCTGTAGCATATAGTGAGAGAGTTTCAACAATCTCATCTCAGTCAGGATCACAAGGTGAGGTAAGACATGTGATAAGGCAAAAACAGTATTATTTTGAAAGAGATTATATTTTCAATTCATACTCACTAAGGCTTAGATAGAGTTCCTTATAGAGCTAGGTTTGCAAAGATTATTTGCATCATATCTTCACTGATCTTCTCTTTGCAGAGAGGCACATGTGAAATCTTGTCCTGCTATTCATCCAAATTCCTCCTGCTAACTTATATGTTGGCTGCATCCTGGGCATCTATGTTTGGTTTGCTAAAAACTGCTAATTCTTAATTGTTTCCTGATTCTATTGACCTAGACTAATGTGAATAGATCAGGGGAGCATTCTATAAAAATAAGAAATTACTAAACATGTTTCCACTAATCTGGCATTTCAAATCATAATCAATGCAAAACAACAACAAAAAGATGGAAATTACATCCTAGAAAAAAGCAAGATATTGATCCTCTAATAATAAACCCAAAAGAAGATTATAAAATTCACAAATATAAAATTTCCAGGAAAAATAACAGGAAGCAATAAACCCTAGTCCTTAACATTTTATAGCATCCATGCTCTCAATGTCCCAATAAAAGATATAAACTAACAGACTGCATATTTATACAAGATCCAACATTTTCCTCCATAGAGGAAATGAATTTTAGTGTCAACGACAATCTCTACCACAGAGTAAAAATTTGGAAAACAATTTTCCAAACAAGCATTCCTTGGAAACAAGATGGATTAGGCATTCCAATATCCAATAAAAGAGACTGTCAGCAAAAAGTCATCCAAAAAATGTACAAAAGGAAACTTTATTCTCTTTAAAGGAAAAATCTACCATGAATTACTTTCAATTATGAACTTATGTGCTTTTAAAGCAAAGGCACCCACATTTATTAAAGAAACTTTACTAGAACACAAAACATGCATTGAACCTCACACAGTAATTGTGAATGGCTTCAACACCTGTAGCTCATCAATGGACAGATCAGAGAAACAAATTTTTCAGAAACACAGTAAAATTAACTGATGTTTTGTACCAAATGGAGTTAATAGATATTTATAGAACATTTTATCCTAAATCAATAGAATATACCTTCTCCTCAGCGCATCATGATGCCTGCTCAAAAGTAGACCATATAATTGCTCACAAAACAGACCTCAAATGATATAAGTTGATAGAAATTATTCCTTGCCTCCTATCAGATTACTATGGAATAAATCATGAATTGAAATTATTATTATTTGCAGATGATGAGAGAATATACATAATGGACCCATAAAACTTCACCAGAAAACACAAACAACTGATAAACATCTTTAGCAAAGTGCCTGGATATAAAAATAACTCAAGCAAATCAGTAGTCTTTTTATACTCAATGGAAAAAGAGCCTGCAAAAAAATTAGCGAAATGACACCCTTTATGAAAGCCACAAATAATATAAAGTGTCTTGTTTTGACTCAAGCCAAAACACTGAATGATCTGTATGACAGTTACTTCAGGTTGTTGAATAAAGAAATTGACGAAACCTCAGAATATGGAAAAATCTCCTATGCTCTTGGATTGGCAGGATTGATATACTAAAAATGGCAATATTGCCAAAAGCAATCTACAGATTTAAAGCAATCCCAATTAAAATCATATCTAAATTCTTCCATAGTTAGAAAAGCAATTCTTAAATTTTACTGGAACAACAAAATTTCCAGTACAGGTCAAACTATTTTCATCAGTAAATGTACTTCCAGGGGAATCAGTATCCTGGACTTCAGGTGATACTAAAAAGTGATAGTGTTGAATATCGAATAATAATAGTACAGGACAAGTAGGTAGATCAATGGAACAGAAGTGATGACGAAGCAATGAACCCACACACCTATGGTAACTTTATATTTGACCATGAGCAAACTCCATGCAGTGAATAAAAGATAGCCTTTTCAACAATCGGTGCTGGTTCAAGTGGATGTCAGTATGCAGAAGAATGTGAATAGATCCATTATCTTCTGTACTGAATTCAAGTCCACGTGGATCATGGACCTCCACATAAAACCAGACATATTTAAACTAATAGAAAAGAAACTAGGAAAGAGCCAGGAGCTCATGGTCACAGGGGGAATTTTCCTAAACAGAACACCAATGATTTATTCTTTTAGATCAAGAATTGACAAATGACACCTCATACAAAAGAAAGATACTGTAAAGCAAAAGACCTTGTCAATGTGACTAAATGCAAACCAACAAATTGGGAAAAGATCTTTATCAACCATATTACAGACAAAAGGAAATATCTAGGATATAAGACTCCAGAGAACAAAATACCCTTATTTCAAACAGGTTACAGAGCTAACAAAAAAACTTTCACCTGAGGGATATAGAATGGGTGAGAAGCAGCCAAAGAAATCTTCAACAATCTTAGTTAACCAGGAAATGCAAATCAAAATAGTCTTGAAATTTCACCTCCCATAATTCAGAATGACTAACATCAAAAACCCAGTAGATAAGAGTTGCTGACTAAGATGTATAAAAAGAGGAATACTTCTCAACTGCTGGCGGGTCAGAAATTGGTACAATAACTCTGAAAAATCAGTCTGAAAAATAATCAAAAACCTGGACATGATTCTACCCGACGAGCCTGCTATACCAGTTCTGGGCATATAACCAGATGTTTCCACAGCATGTAATAAGGACACATGCTCCATTATGTTCATAGCAGTCAAATTTATAATAGCCAGAAGCCGGAAAGAACACAGATGTCCCCCAACAGAGGAATGGATACAGAAACTATGACAAATATATCTATCCACAATGGAGCACAATTCAGCTATTTAAAAGAATGAATTTTTGAAAATTTCCAGCAATTGGATAGAAATGGAAAATACGATCCTGAGTGTGGTAACACAATCACAAAAGAACACACTCACTGACAAATGGACATTAGCTCAGGACCTTGGAATTCCCAAGACACAATTCACATCTAAAATTAACCTCAAATTTAAAAATAAGCAAAGCATGTAAAGGACATTGCATTATAAAGGAATATAAATACATCAAAAATGATGAGCTAAATTATTTGTACTTTTGTATATACTACAAGCAATTACAACATACTTTCAAAATATACTACAGGTATCTTAAAATATAATGAACACAATGTCAAATATATTTCATGACTAATATTTTCAGAATGTACTAGAAACAGTCAAACTAACAGGATGAGAAAAGAATACTCCCAATTATTAATGGTCTTACAAAAAGAGAAATCCTTCCGTGTATTTTCATTTCTGAATTGATACAACTATAGTATAATCCTTGTCCAGAATTGGAACTCAAATGTTAAAATCTAGTCAAATAGCAGTTATATACTTTTTAGAATTTTCTTTTAAAAATCACTTGGCAGCATCTCGAATATGCTGTGCCATGCTTATATCATAGAGGTAGGTGAGTTTCTGATTGACTTATTAGTAAATGTGAAGGTGTGAGATTCTCAACATTTTTCCCAGTAATTTCATAAAATTCTGGTTTGTATTCACAAATAAAATATTCATGCTATATAATAAATTACATTGGGAGTAAACAAGTATTTTTTTTTTAGTTTTATCATATTTAATTTGTACTCCCAAGCATATTAAAATTCCTCATAAACCTGCAAAACATATTCACTCATTTGAAATATTTCATGTACAGCATTATTAAATTTTAGAAAATGAGAAACGAGTGTACTCTTAAATTTTTCTTAATGATGTTTAAATTTGATAAAATTTATTATTTACAGCTCTTTGAAAAATTGATTCAAATAATATCAAATGATGTTTTGAATAAATGTAACTTGCACAAATGATCATGTGTAAAGTCATATAGTTTATTTTGTTTCTAGTCTTATCTTTCAAAACAACTCTGTGAAGAAGAAAATGACAATGGAGAAAAAGGATTAGTAAAATTGGTACTATTGAGCATGTTAATTTTGAAAATCTGAAGTGGAAAATTGAGATTACTTTAGAAATTCGGTTGTTAAGTAAAAAAAGTTTTGCTGGGAGAAACAAATGAAGAAACAAATGAGAAATAAATTACTTAGGCTAAATAAAGCACGGGAAGAAAGTTTTTTGCTAATGACATTCTTGAATTCTCTACCTAACATTGAATAGTTTAATTCTATTTGGACTAATAAAATAATGAAAAATATAGCAAAATATTCACAAGGTGTATGTCCCAATTATTTCTGCTATTGCATATGGTGGGTTATTTTCAAAAATCTCATTTCAGTCAGGATCAAAATGTGAGGCAAGACATATGATCAGGCAAAACCTGTTCCAGACTAGTGATATTTTGAAGGAGAATATATTTTCAATGGATACTCACTAAATCTTAGATAGAGTTCCTTATGCTGCTAGCTTTGCAAAGAATCTTTGGAACATATCTTCACTGATCTTCCATTTGCAGAAACAGGTACAGCTGGAAATTTGTCTTGGCATGCCTCCAAATTCCTCCTGCTAATTTGTATTTTGCTGCTTCCTAGACATCTATGATAGATAAGGTTATAACAGGTGATTATTTGCTAAGCTGACACTACTGACCTGGACTGAAGGTATAAGTGTGAAGTTTTTGTCAGTGGCTCAGTGAAGCATCCTATAAAGATAAAAATAAATAATAAACTTTTACCCACAAATCCAACACTTCACAGCATAATCATTGGAAAACATCAACCAAAAGAGTGATACCACACAAACCACTCTACAAAGCAATAAATTAATCTTCTATTAATAAACCCAAAAGAAGAATATAATTACACAAACATAAAAATTTTATCAAAAATAACAGGAAGCAACAATCACTATTCCTTCATATCTCACAGCCGTAATGCACTCTATTCTCCAATAAAAGATATAGACTAAGGGATTGAATATGTAAGCAGGACACAACTTTTTGTAGCATTTAAGGACTGCGTCTCAGTGCCAAAGACGAACTCTACCACAGAGGTAATGGTTGGTAAGCAATTTTCCAAACAAGAAGTCCTCAGAATCATGATGGATTATGCATTCCAAGTAATAGTCAAATAGACTGGAAACCAAAAGTCATAAAAAAAGGTATGGAAGGCCACTTTGTAAACATCAAAGAAAAATTACGGCATGAAGAACTTTCAATTCTGAACATCTCTGCTAAAAATGCAAAGGCTCTATCATTAATGAAAGAAACTATATTCGAGATCAAAGCATGCATTGCACCTCAGGCAGTAATTGTGCCTGACATCAACAACTGACTCTCCTTAGTGGACAGGTCATGGAATCATAAACTGTACAGAAGCTCAGTGAAAATAACAGCAGTTGGTTTTTTTGTTTTTTGTTTTGTTTTTTTGTTTTGTTTTTTTGTTGGTTTGTTTGTTTTGTTTTTTTTTTGTTTGTTTTTTGTTTTTTTTTGTTTGTTTTTTTTACCAAAGGGATTTAATATATTGCTATAGAAAAATTCATCCTAAATAAAAGAATATAACATCTTCTCAGCACACCATGATACCTTCTCAAAAATATACAAAATAACTGGTCAAGAAACAGACCTCAACAGATACTAGTAGAGTGAAATAATTCCATGCATTCTATCAAATCACTATGGAATAAGGGTGATCTTCAATAGCAACAAAAAACAATTGAAAACAAACATGCACCTGTAAGTTAAACAATGCTGTACTTAATGAGACATTGTTCAAGAAGGAAATAAGGATAGAAATCAAAGACTTTTGTGAATTTAATTAAAACAGACACTCAACATACCGAAAATTATGTGACACAAAGAATGCAGTGCTAAGACCAAAATTCATAGCTCTGAGTGCCTCCAAGAAGAAGCAGGAGAGAGCACATACTACCAGCTTAACCATATCCCAGAAAGATTTAAAACAGAAACTAATACATAAAAGAAGAGTAGAAGGACGGAAATCTTTCATCTCAGGGCTAAAGCCAACCAAATAGAAGGAGAAATAACTAGACAAGGATCCAGCAAAACCATGAGCAGATTCTTTGATTAAACCAGCAAGATAGAAAAACCTTGTGTATACAAACCCGAGGACATAAAGTAAGTATCCAAATTAACACAACAAGAAATGAAAAGGGATAAAGAACAATAGAAAATGAGGAAATCTAAAAAAAATAAAGAAAAAAATCATCAGATCCTACTACAAATGCATATATCAATAAAAGTGGAAAATCTGGCTGAAATGAACAATTTCATAGCCAGATATTAAATAGCAAATATAAATTGAGATCAGACAGACCTTCTGAACAGTCCCAAAGCCTCTAAAGAAACAGATGCGCTCATTGAAAGCCCCTGTACCAACTAAAAAGACAATAGCAGATGGTTTCTTTGCAGAATTCTATCAGATCTTCAACATATACCTAATAACAATACTTGCAAAATATTCTACTAAATAGGAGACAGAACCCTGCCCAACTTGCTGTATGAGCCAAAATTACATTGATACCAAAACCAAATATTCAACAAATATTCAACCAAATATTCAACAAATAAAAAAGTACTTAAGACCAATATCCCTTAAAGTACCTATGCAAAAAGCTTAATAAAATATTTTTAACCTGAATCAAGATTATATCAAACTGATCTTTCATCCCAATCATGTAGACTTAATCCTTAATCCTTCAAATGCAGAGCTGTTTCAATATATGGAAATCCATCTATGTTATTTGATATATTAACAAACTCAAGGAAAATAATCACATGGTCTTTTCATTAGATAATGCAAAAACCTTAGAAAAAATCAGCATCCCTTCATATTAAAAGGCTTGGATATAACAGGAATTCAAGGTCTATAAATAAACGAGGTAATTATAATATAAAGCAAACCAATAGCCAACATCAAGCTACATGGAGAGAAACTTGAAGCAATACTTCAAAAATAAGTGACTAAACAATGCTGCCCTTTCTCTTTCTCTGTGTACTTACTCTATATATTACTAGAATTTCTAGTAAGAGCAAAAAAAAAAATAAATGAAAGTCACAGGGATATGAATTCATAAGAACGAAGTAAAATTGTGATTATTAACGGATGTGATATGTTACTTAAGGGAAACATGAAACTCCACCAGAAAATACCTACAGCTGATAAACAATTTAAGCAAAGTGGCTGGTTACCAAAGTAAGTCAAGCAAATCATTATCCTTCCAATACTCAAAGGATAAACAGGATGAGAAAGTAATTAGGGAAATGATACACTTTTGATGCCACAAACAATATAAAGTATCTTGGTTTGACTCTAACCAAGCAAGTGAATGATCTGTATAGCAGGTACTTGATGGCTCTGAATGTAGAAATCAAAGATGACCTTAGAATTTGGAAAAATCTCCCATTCTTGGTTTAGAGACTATAAGGTCCATTTTTTCAAAAGCAGTCTACAGATTTAGTGCAATCCATATTAAAAATATCCTGTCAAAATTATTCAAAAATTAGTATATCATTTCTTAAATTCTTCTTTAATAACAGTAATCCCAATATAGGTAAAACTAATTTCATAAGTAAAAGTAGTTCTAGGGGAATCAGTACCCTGGACCTCAGGCTGTACTACAAAGCAATAGTGTTAAATACTGCATGGTAATAGTACAGTGACAGATCGGTAGATCAATCTAATAGAATTGATGAACAAGCAACGAAACCACACAACTATGATCGCTTGATCTTTGACAAAGAGTAAAATCCATGCAGTGGGAAAAAGATAGCCTTTCCAAAAAACTGCTGTTCAAGTGAAGGTCATCATCTTATCCCCTTTTAATCATCTTAATATGTTCATAGCAGCCCTATTTATAATAGCCAGAAGCTGGAAAGAACCGAGGTATACCTCAATGGAAAAATGGATGCAATAAATAAATAAACATAGTAAATGCAATATAGAGCAAACTAGTAGCCAACGTTAAGCTACATGGAGAGAAACTTGAAGTAATTCCTCTAAAATAAGTGACTAGACGATGTGGCCCTCACACTATCTCTGTGTACTTACTCAATATACTACAGTAAGTTATAGTAAGTCTCAGGGAAATTTTTCCTTAACAGAACACCAATAGTTTATTCATTTAGATCAAGAATTTACAAATGAGACCACATAAAATTACAAAATTTCTATAAAAAAAATGACTTTGTCAATGTGACAAAATGGCAACCAACTGATTAGGAATAGATCTTTATCAACCATATAACTGACAGAGCGGAATATCCAATATATATGACCCAAGACAATCAAATAAACCAATTAAAAAGTGGGGAACAGAGCTGACCAAAGAATTTCACAGGAGCAATATAGAATGGCTGAGACGCAGCTAAAAATTGTTGAAGAATATTAAACATTAGGGAAATGTGAATCAAAATGACTCTGAGATTTAACCCCCACTATTCAAAATGTCTAAGATTAAAAACGTAGGAGATAAGAGGTTCTGGCAAAGATGTGGAGAAAGAGGAGCAATTCCTCAATGCTAGTAGGTCGCAAACTGGTACAACCACTCTGAAAAATCAGTCTGGAGCTTCATCAAAAGCCTGGGTATGATACTACTGGAGAACCCTGATAGACCACTCTTGAGTATATACCCAGAATATTCCACAGCATGTAATAAGGACACATGCACTGCTATGTTCTTAGCAGCCTTGTTTTTAATAGCTAGAAGCTGTAAAGATCTCAGATGACTTGGAACTTACAAATGGATACAGAAAATGTGATATATATACACAGTGAATATTCCTCAGCCATTAAAAGAGGTGAATTCATTAAATATTCCAGCAAATGAATAGAGCTGTAAAATATGATCCTGAGTGAGGCAACCCAATCTCCAAAGAACAGACATGGTATGCACTCACTGATAATTGGATATTAACCCAGAATCTTGGGATTCCCAGGATACAATTCACATTTAAATTAATCTCAAATTGAAGGAAGGGCAAAATATGGATACTGTGACATTTCTTAGAGAGGAAACAAAATACCCAGAGAAGGAGATTTAGGGACAAATTGTGCACCACAGGCTGAAGGCAAGAAAAACATCCAGAGACTACCCAACTTAGTGATCCATCCCATATACAGTTAGAAAACACAAATAAAATAATGATGCCCACAAGCACTTGCTGACTGGAGATGGATAGAGCCATCACCTGGAATGCTTTGCTAGTGCATGACAAATATAGTGTGGGATCATCTCAGCCAGCCAATGAACTGAGCACTGGGACCCATGTTGGTTTTCGAGAGAAAGGACCCAAAAAGATGAAGGGGTTTGCCTTACAATAGGAGGAACAATATGAGCCCCAGATACTCCCAGAATATACAATGTAAAAAAAAATCTACAAATTAGTAGACATAGCTTCAGAGAAAAAGACAGCAGAGGATGGACTTGTTGAACATCAAAGGTAGGAGAGACATTTTGTCCTGGAAAGGTTTGATGGAGCAGTGTAGGGGAATAACAGGACAGGGAAGCTGGAGGTGTTTTTTCCACAAGTGGGGAGGGGAGAGGGTTGCACTACTTTAAGAGGTGGTTCCGAAAGAATAGGCAAAATCCTTTGAAATTTAAATAAATAATGTATCTAATAGAGGAAAAAAGAGAAAAATGAAAATGAACATAAACTTCTATTACAGGCTAAATTTAATCATCATATTGTCAAACACCCTTTATTTATAGAAATTACAAATTTTAAAATATAAAATACTTCTTGCTCTCAAACACATGTTCAGTACATTCCAATCATACTAATATGCCATCATCCATAACAAACTCTTCTTTTTATTACATCTTCTTTATATCATTATTTGTTCCTTTTATTCTTTTTTTAAGTATTCTGTTATTGAAAGTTTAATTAATTTATTATTATTGTTTAAATAACTGTTTACATGTACATGTTCGATAACATGTGTAAACAAGTAACAGTGATGTTATAAATATTCTGAAAACCACTGATAAAAATTCATTCACCCAGTGTATCTAAGTGCATTTTTATAAGTTGGGTAAGAACCTATATTGAGAAAGGGTACCTAAGCCTATGTAGGCATTGGTTTATATTTTCTTTATTTTTGTAAAGACCATATTGGCCTACAGTTCATAGTGATCTCCTCAGTGCTAAAATTGCACGTATCACTTGGACATACTAATATTTGTCCTTTCTGTAACAACACTTATGATAAAAATCAATTCCTCACATGAGAATCTTATACATACTTTACTTAGATTTTTCAATCAACTTATCAGCTAAAAGTTTTGTAAAATCTAAGTGCCACAATATTGCAACTAAGATTCCATCATAAAAATTTTCAGGGGCATGAAGTTCTGCAGCTCACTTCTCTTCTGGGGAGGTTAAAGGAGAGGGCCTTCATTATCTTCCTTATTCCCTATCTTTGTGGTACAGTAGTTGAGAGATGCTACAGATAAGTCACTCAGGGAAAATTAAAGAGAGTTTAAATTATTGGTAAAAGACCATGTTTCTTCTAGTGACAATCATGGTGCCTTGGAGTCTTCTGGTGAGTACAAAGAGTTTCCATGGTCTAGGTTAACTCAAGACATATTACAAGAGTGCAGAGTGGCATAGCATGGTATGATGAATACCTCGGCATGATATGGTATGAAGAATACTCACTTTCCCTCTGACCCTGTGTGATGGTCCTTAGTGAGAGGCATAGAAATTGCTTGTCCAGACAATGTATTTATCATTGGAATGGATACACTGGCTTACTCATTGTGAACATGACATTAAACACATTTTGGAGAAACAAATCCCCAACAATGGAAGTATATAGATTTAAATCCATGTAGTGGCTCTTTCTGGTTGTCAACTTGTCTATATCTGGAATAACTACAGTCTAGAATTGGAAGGCTCACCTATGATCCTTATTTGGAGGCTCAGAGATATAATTTTCTCACCTGGGTCTTGTTATAGAGATCTTGAAGCATAGTGGCTAAGAAAACGTCTCCAAGTTCAAGATCATTTGGGATTAAAGGCATAGATGCGCATAACTTTAATCTGTTGTACACCCTCTGCTGGAGAACTACACATTTAATCTGGGCCCAACCATTTGATAGAGATGTACAGCCTTTAATCTTGGCTACATCCTATGCTGGAGATATATAAGGCCATTGGAAGAAGGAAGATTTACTCTCTCTCACTCTTCCTTGCCTGCTTGCCTCATGGGACTGACAAACTGCTAGATCCTTGTACTTCATTCCACAGCGGCTACTGACCATTGTTGAAGAGTTGGACTATAGACTGTAAGTCATCGACAAATTCCCTAACTATATAGAGAATGCCCATACGTCCTGTGACTCTAGAAAACCCAAATTTGAAAGCGTTTGAGTATGATAAACTGGATGACAACACCTGCAGTCTGGTACATAAACAGAAATCATACAGCTAGATTGGCTTTCTGTACAGTTTTAAGAACTTTTCTCTCAGTGTCCCAATCTTTATTTATATCTTGTCTTTTACTTTGTTTAGTGAGAGCTGTTATTTGAAACCATCAATTGAATTTTAAACTTCACGTAATAAACTCAGATATTTTAGCCTGTAAATCATCATGTTGATTACTGGCTTAATCATGGTGTGTGAATCGATGAGGGATATTTTATCATATTTAGATGGTTGGTGACTACACAATTACCAAAATTTAATAAAAAGTTAATAATCTGTGTTGGCAGAGCCTGTATTTTTCTTATGTAGATCAGATGTGTTTATCCTTGATGGATATCTCTACAATTCAGCGGATAGTGAAATTTGAACACTTTTCCAACAAGGTCTTGAGGCTAATTCAGAAGTAGAAAGAAAATAACACTAGATTTCTGCTACCATATTGATGGGTTAGTTTATCTTTCCATAAATTCACAGCTTTTGCTAGTTAACATATTTACATCCAGAACGCAAACACACACATAGATACACACACCTCGAATACATAGACATTAAGCCCCAAAACAAGGACTACCCAGGGAGGATCCTATGTTTCCACATATTTAGCCAAGGATGACATTATGTGTTATCATTGTGAGATGGTACCCTTGGTTTTAAGAAGGCTGGAAGCCCTAAGTTGTAAAGGTGAGGTAGGGAGGAAGTAGTAGGTGACTAGGTAGATGAAAACACTCATAGAAATAGGAGAGGGGACATGGGATAGAGATAACTTTTATGGTTATTGCTAGATATATGCAAAATTTTGAAATGTAAATAAAGAAAGGAGATATTCAATGAAATAATGTGGAAGGGGAGAAAATAAACACATCACATTCTCATTGTATGAAAATAGAACAAACCCTGTTGCCAAGAGTTCTAGCTTTGAGTGAAAGAGGATTTCTATAACTGTGTATCGGTAGAGTCCGGAAAAAATAGCACTTCAGAACCAAACAGTACAGGGTAGCTTTAGCAGGAAAGTAAAGACATTCTCTGTGAGGTAAGTATTCCCCTATCTGAACACTCTACTGTTTTTGAAGAACTCTTGCTATTTCCTGTGATGTCACCTGTGTTTTAACAATGTCAACTGTTCTTATGCATCACTGAGTCTCAACAGGTTCAACCTTATCAATGTTTTCAAGGCAGACATCTCTACAAGAAGAGAGAGACAGGAACACAAGAAATATCAAGAAAGTGTAAGACAACATGCAGGAATCTACTGGTTTTACAGCTTGTCCAATGAAGAAAGCTCCCACAACAATCCTATCAAACCAATGGATTTTTATTCCTCTACTACCCTCCGATCATCAAGGGCCTCCAGCTCTAGTATTGTCTCTTTGTCCCCAAATGCCCAATACCCTTTTATTACCTGAATGTCTTCAAATGCGTCCATATCCACAAATGCCTCAATATCACCAAAGACCACAAATGGTTCCATTACTTGATGGCCTACAATTGTCTCCCGGATCGACAGTGAATCAAGGCGTTCAGGTTTTAGCATCTCCATTCATTCAACTTTCGGGTCCTGAAGTCTGTCCAAGAACACATGTACACACAAAGATTTCTGTAAGACCTTGGAGAGGGCAGACCAGGTATAGCACAGAACATAAGAATAAGCTGGAGAAATTCTTCTTGGAAATTTCCAAGTATCCTTACATTGAATAACGTAAGGAACTGGCAGAAAGCATTTGTGTTACAGAATACCAGATCCGGATATGTTTTAAGAACCGGAGGTGTAGATACTTTAGGAAACATCCCAATGAGCATAGGTCAACACCTGGGAACCCAAGTGGAAGAGATCAAACTCACTTCCTCAGCAATGAAGTTCATGCCCCCGTTAATGCTGTGGCCACTCATTATACTATGTCCCTAAACTTAGCTGATGTAAGTTCCCTTCTCCAACATGGTGCCTCCAATATTTTCATTTCCATTTGACATTCTTAAGGCAGTGGAACATTCTGGATGTGGTAATGGCTGTCAATAAACAGACGAGAGCAACCACAGCCCATTTCCATTAACCAAACCCATGGACACAGTTCAGAGTGATGCTGTTGAAGAGACATCTTAATCACATTAAGAGATGTGATATAGCAATAGTCACAGCTTTCCAACTCTACCACCTTCTAAGATCGAAGTAAAAATAAAGATCACTCAAAAGAATCAGATTTTTAGAGCTGTAGAGACTAATATACTTTTATTACCGGATTAGTTCTGTGTTCAAGATCTATAAATATTTGATATTACTCTAGAAACTGTGCAGTTATCAAATGTTTTGCCTGCATTTGCCCAAACCTACTTATAATGAAGATATTTCTGGAAATCCTTCTGTCTGCCTTGTTTCGTTTATATTTTACTTTAGTTAATTTTGTATTTTTAAATACATGAGTAATTATGATACTGGAATGAGGGCACTGAAATACATCAATTGAATATCTGAATTATAATGCATAGACTTTGATCTTTACCCAATCCCGCATTGTGCCTTATAATCCTTGACAATATCCTTCATTCATGTCTTCTCTATCCAATTGTAAACACAGTTTCAGTCTCTCTGTCTCTCTTTCAATGTCTCGCTTCTGTCTCTCTCTGTCTCTCTATGCCTCTGTCTGTCTCTCTCCCCTTCTATGTATCCTTTCTCTTTGTCATTCTCACTCTCTCTGTGTCTCTCTATCCCTTTCTCTCTACCTCTCTCTCTGCTCTCAATATCTTTTTTATACTATTCTCCATTTTGCTTTGTGATATACATTTTCATGAATGTACCTGCTCCCATAATCTGACATTTTCTGTTCCATGTTAGGAAAAATAACTTATTCTTTTGCACACTTCTATGGTTCTTAGAGTTTTGAATTGTCTGAAACCCATTTTAATAAGCATCACATGTGGTGTACATGTTCATAATGAGTGAGCTTTGGAATGTCTTGGCAATTTTTAAAGCTTTTCTTATCAGCGCCTTGTTCCTAGAAAATGTGCAATATCTGCTTCTTTGGGAATATTTACCCAGGTTTATAGAAAACAGAATAAGAAATGTTGTTCACTGTGGGCCAAGACCTGAATTATATGCTACTGATCACATAATAGAAAAGACTTCATCCCCCATCCCACTGAGAGAGCACAGGCAAACAGAATAATATCCACCAGATATTCTTCAGTGGAATTCTTTCTGGAAAAAAATTTAGAACTGACATAAATTTCAAGGACATAGAATCTGTAATAATATAAGGCTTGTTGACAGGAACTTTTAGTATAACTCCAATGGGTGGAGAAGACAGAGTAAAGTACATCTGCTGGACCAGTCAGGAACTAACGTGAAGTTGCTATAAACATATAAATATGTTCTGCATGTCTCAGTTACAGAGTATTGATTTATAAGTTATTGATATGATTAAAAATTTATAGCATTGGTCACAGAAATTACCTTAAAATTGGTAACTCAGGGTTGGAGTTATTCTAAAAAACAGCTGACATGAGCCAACCCAGAACAGGTCTCTGAAGATAATTCTAAATTGAGATAATATTTTATGTAATTCTTATCGTAGAAACGGTACTTATAAAAGATAGAATTTAAAACAATGTCTCTTAACTGATGCATTAAAAGCTGCACTGTCATGCATTTATAAGTCAGAACTGGCAGTCAAACTTTGCATGTAAAAGCAATGCTCTTGATATTAATGTTAAAGAGAATAGCGTGTTTAAAACAGATTTATTCTTCAAAATAATGTGCATGCTCTAATATTACAAAAAGACATTTAAAAATATTTACATTGCCAATGTTCCATTAGTTGCAGTTTACAATTCTATCACAAGCTCAAGATTTTAACTCATCCATATTTGTTATTTAAAAATATCAGACAAGTGGATCCATTATATCCTAAAAATACTGTGCCACAGGAAACTCAAATAAAAAAGATAGTTTATTTAATTCAAATGATTTTAAAAGCTTTGAGAAAATGATAATTTGTTAAGACCTCACCTCAAGCTTGCCAAATGAGAACATAAACCTCTATGTGGTAGTCTCAAGGGGAATGCAAATCCTAATCTCATAGACAATTAACAGATGTGGGATAATTTACTTTACAAAAAGGTCAATTGTTGGCTGTTTCACAACAGTCCTTTGGTTAAGGGACCATTAATATAAATTCGTATTTCTTTACTTCCATTTAAGGTTTGAGCACCCTATTATGGCTCTGTTGCTATGTTAATATAAAATTATGAGATAGAATCAGAAAAAAGTTTAATAAAAAACAATATTTGTTCCTTAGTCCAAAGAGCCATTACATTGGTTTTTGAAGAATACTAATAGTTGGTCTTTTGCATAGAAAACTTTTTAGGCAAAATTGATAATCATTATTTCGAACACAAATTTTAAAATTTTGCCTCTCTCTATGTTTTTGTTAATTTCTGCATACAGCCAATAAATATTGCATTTACTATATTTATAAAGAGCTCCTCTATGAGAGAGAAATATAAACATTTAGGTTGCATGTTTATTATCTTAAATATTTCTCTTGCTTCACAAATAATTAAATTATAGGCTATAGCCACTGATTATTAAAACAATAAATAATCAAGGTTTTAATTTGTAGACTTATAATTAAAATAAATATCTCATGACTTACAATTGCTTAAAATTATATTTTATATATATTGCTAATTTTCAAATTTTATACGAATGTGAATTATAGTTTAATTTTAGAAAAAGTATGCTCTCTCTTGCTGTTAAGACATTTAAAACTCATCCTACATTTTCCAGATTCATTAATGAAAACAATGCCACAACAGATTTACATATTAGTCAAATTATAGACTTCACAAAAAAGTTTAATTCTTTATATCATCAAAGTAATAATAGCTTTAGACAATAATTTAATATGTAGAGAAATGTACGACTCAAAATATAAAGAGTTGTCCTCAGTTTCCACAAGTTCTACATATACTATACAGTAGAGTTAATCCTGAAGGATTCGTCCTAATCAAGAGAAATAGATGTAATTCTATATTTGTGATTTAAAAAATTTATTAAAAATATACATATGACTATTAATAGGTTTTCAATCTTTCTAATTATAATTGTGATAACAGAAGAAACACCTATGTTGTTTCTCTATACTAGATTTTTCAATAATTTTAATACAAATATTATAACTGACTTTTACAGTGAATCATTTGAGATATTTTGTTAACAATATAATATTAGGCATATTAATGAGATTCCTTATAATCCTCAAGGACAGGATATTGTGGAACAGGCCCATAGAACTTAAAAACAATATTTTTATAAACAAACGAGAGGAGAATCATATCTCCATACAACACAAGTTTTTTAGAATTTCAAATCCAAGGAACTCTGAGTGTGTGTAGAGGACATGTTTGTGTCTTTTTCTACAGTATGCTGAAGGAGCGTGCTATCAGTCAGAGTGGTTAAAGAGATTTGCAGATCATTGAAAATGGTCTCGGTCCTTGACACTTTTAGACAACTTCTGCTAATGCTGACATTACAGATATTTGTAGACTCAACATCCCCCTGCAGAATTTTTATGTCTTCTGAACATTTCAGAAGAAACATGTGTTCCCTTGGTAATCGGCCTTCCACTGACTATCACCGTGGTGGCTCCTTGAGTGGCAGGTGGAAGATTAGAACATTCCATTGTAATCATCATTAAATTAGCTAAACAATTTTAATTAGCAATAGAGGCTTCTACAGAACCTCTGGCTTCCCTGAAAGGCAAATAGCTCCACGTTCCCAAGTTACAGAAACTAATGTAACATAAAACAATACTTGCACTGCTATCTCCACTAAACCATTAAATTACCATAGATGGATATAACAAGGAATTCCATCACACACACATACACACAAACAGACTCACACATACACACACACACACACACAAACACACACATACTCTCATGCACGCACGGACACACACACACACAAACTAACAAAACACAAAAAAAAAATAAAATAAAAACGAAAAACAAATGTAAACAGTATGTTTGAAAAAATCCAGTTTTTCAAAGGATACTGAATAGATAACCAAAACAAAAACAAAAACAAAAACAAAAAAAAAAAAAAGGAAAGACTATGCTTAAAAAAAGCAAGAAACTACTGAATAGTAATTTTCAACACATCCACAGGGAGATAAACACAGAAACAAGGACAATACAAATAACACAAGTAAAAATCACTATTCCTTAATATTCCTTAAACTCAATGCACACAATTCCCCCAATAGAAAGACATAGAGTAATAGACTGGATATGTGAACAGGACCCAGTCTTTTGCTGTATACAGGAAACTCATCTCAGTGTCAAAGACAAACACTACTTCAGAGTAAAAGGCTGGAAATTTTTTACAAGCAAATGTTCCCAGGAAATGATCTGGATTTGCCATTACAATAAAAATGACTTTCAACATAAAGTTGTCAAAAAGACACAGAAGGACACTTCATGCTCACCAAAGGAAATAGCCACCAAGAAGAACTCTCAATTCTGAATATTTGTGCTCCAAATACAAGGTCACCTGCATTCATAAGGGAAATTTTACTAAGGCTTAAAGCACACTTCACATCCCACAATAATTGAGGGTGACTCCAACACCCCTTGCCCTTCAATGGACAGATCAGGAAAACACAAAATAAGCAGAGGCAGAGTGAAAGTACCAAGTTTTAGACCAAATGGATCAAATAGATCAAAAGAATATACCTTTTCAGCACCTCATGTTACTGTCTCCAAAAGATGACCATATCATTATCCACAAAACAGACCTCAACAGATATTAGAAAATCCAAATAATCCCATGTTTCCTGTCAGATCACTATGGATCAAAGGTTGTATTCATTAGAAACAATAACAACAGGAAGCCTACATACATATGCAAGCTGAACAATGCTCTACACAATGATATATTGATCAAGTTAGAAATATAGAAATAAAACAAATAATTTGTTAATAAAGAAACAAATTAAATTTTTAGAATTTAATGAAAAAGATGGCAGAGCATTCACAAATTTATGGAATACTATGAAAGCTGTCCTAAGAGGAATGTCCATAGTTCTGTGTGCCTCCAAAAGAAGCTGGAGGAAACACATACTAGCAACTTATCAGAACACCTGGAAGCTTTAAAATAGAAAGAAGCTAATACACCAAAGAGGAATAGAATGCAGGAAATCATTGACTCACTGCTGAAATCAAATAAGTAAAAGCAAAACAAAGCAAAACAAAGCAAAACAAACAAACAAACAAAAAACCTCTACAAAGAATCAAGATATCATTGCATTTATCAATTTTTTTATTCTGATAACTGTAAGATTCACATTTGTTTCTTTTAAATTCTTCTCTTCGGGCATATACATTTTATAGAGCCCAGAATGAGCTCTATGTAAATGTCACAAAATAGGATTGATCACAAACTAATTTTTATAAAGAGAAAACAACACAGCAGTCATCTAATTCTTGCAAACCGACATAAAATATCTCTTAATATGCATAACCTCCTAATTCAGATCATTACACATTTACCAACATATTTTGGAAATCACAAGAGTGGCCAAGAATTAGGAGTCATTAGTTATCCCAATGTGACCTCTATAAACATATACAACCCCGTGTTGAAACACTACATAGAAATAAGACTGTCTGTGAAACCTCAGCTGTCACAGTGTGACTATCAATAATTGATTATTATGCACTGTCTATTAAATGGTAGCCAACACTCTGTGTTCAATTGCCATTGACCATCTGGCAGTGACATGCATTGTTACCATTATAATCATTGGTATATTAAAATTTGTAAATAGTGACAATCATTCAAAGATGAGGTCTCAACCATAATCACATTGTGGACATCAGAATGTGACAATATTTCAGTGAGCATGCCACAGTGACCACAAAAGTCAGTTTTCAGACCATATTATACCACAGAAAATGACCACCACACAAGGACCCCAACACTGTGTCCACTACAGAGTGACTTATCAAAAAATATCCATCATTCAGTGGATATCAATACAATCCACCCCAGATTTTTATAAATATAAGTTATATAAACATATATATATTAATCTCTCAAAAAAATTTAAACACTAGTCATCAATTAAAAGAAGATAATCTCAGAAATTTTCATTGAGATATTGAAATGTACAACTTATCTTCTGGGTTTCTATTTCATATTTCTCTCTCACGAACACTCACAGATACAGAAATGTTTATGACTTTCTTGAACATTTCAATTATTAATTTGTTTGAAATATATCCACAAGACTTCCAATGATCTTTCAATATCATGAATTTAAAATAAGATCTTAAGCCAGGCTATGGTGGTGCACACCTGTAATCCAAGCACCCTAGGAGGCACAGGCATGAGATTTCTGAGTTTGAGGCCAGCCTGGTCCACAGAGTGAGTTCCAGAACAATCAGGGCAATACAGACAAACCCTATCTCCAAGAAAAGTAACAAATAAGCAAACAAACAAAAAGTAAGATCTTTTGCCTAATTTATCTTGAGTTATCATGAAGGTAAATTATATTCTATTGTTAACAGCCTGGGAAACCACAACTCATTAAGACTGGCAAGATTGTAGAGAGCATTAGATTGAAAACTTTTCTGTGAAATTTTGCTTTTTGTATTAACCACTGTTAATTCACACTTGAACTTTTGAAATCAGTTCCAAATTTCTCTATGTATAGTAGAATGACTATTGAATTCACAAACATCAATATGATCTGCTCTAAATTTTTTATGTATTTTAAAATGGAAATAATTGGTAGGAGTGTATTGAGTTGTGGAAATCACATAGTGTGCTGGATCATATGTTGCTGGATACAGTGAGAGCATGAATTTAAATCAGTGCTGTCCAGGGCATCTAAAACTACACTGAAACTTCTTAAGACATTTGAACATAATTGCATATATATATATATATATATATATGCATTATATAATGTATGAATATACATATATATATTATATATATTATATAAATGTAAATATATATATATATATTATTTTATATATTATATATATTATATATATAAAATATATAAAATATATATAATATATATAATATATATATATGCATTATATAATGTATGAATATACATATATATATTATATAAATGTAAATATATATATATATTATATAAATGTAAATATATATTGAAATTCATAACTATAAATTAAATATATTTAAATATAAGAAAAAATAAATAATTATAAAAGTTTAAATGATATTATAAGGAAGAGGTGATAAAACATCTAAAGGATCTCAGGAGAATGTCACATTAATCTGATTTGAATATATTGAATATATGTATGAGAGTTAATGATTTTATATTTTACAATTTGTTATTTCTAAAAAAATGTGTTTGACAACATAAATTGATTAAAGTTTTCTTAACTAATAGAGAAGGTTATGGCTAATTTCTTATAATCACTAAAAATAATAAAAATTTGAACCTACTTATATGCAGAATTTTTCCTAATGCTTTTTCTTCATTAACTACTAAGTAAGTCTTATTAAAATTTCAGAAATTTTGAAAATAAAAATTTAAAATAAACCTGTAGGCAAACATTGTATTGTCTTCTACGACACACACAGTTTTCAATATGTCTGAATTTTCTCACTTAAAAAAAAAAAGCTTACCTTAGAAAACTCATTTCTAATCTATAAACATTAAAATCATAGAAGATATTTTCAAAAATTTAAAAAGTAGTATATAAAATAATTATATTAGGTTGAACAATATTCAATTTTATAACTTAAAAATGTTAAAAACTAGATTATTAATGGTTTTTTTGTGTTAAGCTCCTTTCAAGTCTCCCAAAATCTAGTAATAATGGTAAAGTAATTGGACCTGTTTTAAAATGTTTATATAATGTTTATATATGTATATATATTATGGTTCACTGCTCCACTCACAAACACTTCACTCATCTATCAGCAATGTAAATCAGTAGATTCAGAATAATAAACCAGAATCATTTGTGGTAGCACAACCTAGAAGATACTGCCAGGACTTAGCCTCAGTACAGGTTAGCATGAGGAATTAACAAGAGCACCTATAGATAATCTCAGCTGAGCTTCTCTCTGCAAAGTGAAAATTAGTGAATTGTTTTCTAGGCATATTTGCATTATAAATTTTTTTAATTCAAATTAACAATGCTAGTGAGAAAATTTAATTTGATAAGATTAATATTTGATTCCCATATCACAACGAAAATGTAATTTAATAAATATTGCAAATGTGTAAAAAAACGAACATTATGAAACTGCTGAAAACAGTGATTCAAGGTTTTCATGCACTTACATTTATTTATAAGTCCGTTATAAACAAACCAGACCAATATCCATAGTGCTACCACATAAACCTGGGGTAGCACATTGGTGGTGACTCAACGTGCTTTTGAGAAGCAGAAGCTAAATAGGCTACAGCTGGTAATAGAGTTGCTTTGGTTCTTTCCATTCCCATTCTGGTCATGGATCACTCTATGGATGTATATACTCTGCCATTAGGACAATTTTTAGAAATTCTCTCTTTATTTGTCCATTTTTCATTGACAGTGATGATTTACCATCCTATATGTTTGATTGCTTGTATTTAATCATTCACAAACTCAATGATGTAATTTGTTTGCAACCTTGTACATTATGATAAAACATACCTGTAGCAAATGAGGATTAATATGATGAAACTGATGACATAATATACCAATCTAAATATATTATATCTACGCATATTAAAATAATTTTATATCCATTTTCCTTTTTTAAATTTTCTTTATTCTTTGTTTACATTTCAAATAATTTCCCCTTTCCCAGTTCCCTCCTCCTGATAAGTCCCATAATCCCCATTCCCTTGACCCATTCCCCAGTCACCCACTCATATTTTTCTTTCCTGTGTAATGGTATTCCCCAAATATGCTGCATCAAACATTTCCAGGCCCAGTACCTTCTCTTTCCTTCTTTTTGGGATACATTTGATATGTTAATTGTGTCTTTAGTATTCAGAGCTTCTGGGTTAATTGCCACTTATCAGTGATTACATTCCATGTAGATTTTTTTGTGATTGGGTTACTCAATTAGAATGATATTTCCATTTCCAACCTTTTGATAAAATAAATTCATGAATTCATTGTATTTAATTGCTGAGAAGTACTCAATTGTGTAAATATACCATATTTTCTTTACACATTCTTCTATTGAAGGACTTTTGGGTTCTTTCCAGTTTCTGTCAATTTCTACCAGAAGTAGAAACATGCTAATTTGTTTGGTGATTGCTATCTTCTAAATCAAAATTCAGAAATAAATAGTGAAGAGATATGAGAGTGGAACGCAAGTATGCTACTTTTTTTTTCCTTAAGGAACATGAAATGATATAGCATATATAACCATGAAAATTTCTTTTTATTTAGTTTAACTATTTTTTCTAGATGTACAAGTATCTTTTTTTTTTTTAATTTAGAAAGTAGGTCAGCATAGGAAATGTTTGTGACTTTGTAAAGAGAAAAAAAAAGTTTTTGATGTGTTTCAAAATGTCTGTTTATGATTCACACTGCATATTTCATGCTGTGTAAAAGAGAGTTGTGATATATACTTGTATTTTTATTTATATAGAAGATGAGAGATTGTGTTATTTTACTTTCGAATTTCAAGAAAAAAAATTCCTTAATATAAGTTGAAAAATATTACTGATACTTTAGTGTACAAACCTGGCACAAACATAAATTTCATTTGGTATAAGAAATCAAAGTGAATGTTTCAAGATAACACTAAGATCATCCTTCTGTTGGTGATTTAATTCTATGTAAAAGGTCCTTTCTCTATTTTTCTCTTATTAAATTAATGCCATTGATGTTATTGCTCCAAATGTAATTTCAATATAATGGTTCCCAATATTTTATGGAAGTTTTGTGTTTAAGTGTTTTTATTTTGTTTGTATTTAATTTTCTTTTAGCATTTTACTTGAATTGCCTGTTGTATATTAAGAAGAGAAAAAAGTGTTTTGAATAGTATTTATGAATGATAATGGTAGGTAAAATAACATTATAGCAATTCATATGAAAAAATACTCTTATTTTAAATTTTAAAATGGAAAAAATTTACACAAGTCTTTTCTCCTTTCTATGGATTTGTTTCCTATGCAATATGCTTTAATTGGTTATATACACTTGAGCAGTAAATATTTATTTATTATTTGGAAAGCCCTTTACATCCCTGAACACAGAAGTATGATATGGAATTTATGTTGAAAATATGTCCTGTTTCTCATTACTGTACTTGTATGTGTGCATGTAACACTTAAAATAATCAAAGGTATAAACATATATATTGAAATTGTAATGTTGAATCTTCTGTAATAGTAAAACCTGAAATAAATGATTACTTGCTAAATCATAAATATATCTGTGTTGAATTTGAATGGTAATTTCAAAAAATGTTTAATTATAACTCTATTACAACAGATAAGGAATAGTTTGGCCTGTGATATAAAATACATAAATCAAGACTGAATAATTATATGAATTGAGTGTCTTATTTTCAATTTCCGAGATTTATAAATTGTCACAGTAAGGAATGTAAATGACTATACAAATTAATACCATATCACTCTATTTATGAGATAAAGTCAGTCATATAGCATATATCATGGATTTTGAAAATCAAAGTTCAGAATAAACATCTCAGTTTTACTAAAATAGCAATTTATAAGACTCATGTAAAAAAATACTTTAATTTTTGGATTTCAGTTACATATGATAAAAGTATGCAAATCAGTACCATTTTACCATGCACAATACTAGATTTAATATAAATGACAGGCAATGTTTGGTGGCACATGCCTTTTTCCTAGCTATTGGGAGGCAGAGGCAGGAGGATTTCTGAGTTCAAGGCCAGTCTGGTCTGCACAATGTTTTCAAGGACAGCAAGGGCTACACAGAGAAAACGTGTCTTCCATACACAAACAAATACACAAACAGACAAGAAAACAAAAAGAGAGAGAGAGAGAGAAAACGGATAATTGACACCACGATAAATTTTGTCTTTCCAGAAAGAAGTTATTTATATATTGGATATAATAAAACAAAGCAAGTATTGAGGGAATTTTGTCCTAAATATTTCTTTATGATTTTAGGTGAAGATTGTTGAAATGACATACAAAGAAACAAACATACAAAAACTCAAATACCGAAATTGCACCAGAGTAATTTGGTCTTTCCAGAAAGAACTTGCTTATATATTGGATATAATAAAACAAAACAATACTGAAGGAAGTCTGTCATAAATATTTCTCTGTGATTTTAGGGGAAGATAGTTAAATTGACATACAAAAAAACAAAAAGTCAAACATCAAAGTGACACCAGAGAAATTTTATCTTTCCAGCAAAAACATGCTTATTCCTGTAATACAATAAAACAAAACAAATATTGATGGAAGTCTGTCCTAAATATTTATTATTTTTTGTGAATGTTGTTAAAAGGATTAAAAATGTAAAGAAAAATGAATGGAAGTGCTTATAGATAGTTAAATAAATAATAATAACAAAAGAAATCTTTAGACAGCACATGGCTAAGGAGTGCCTTTAAAACTTTTGCAGTGAGAACTCATCATAATTATTGCATGTTTTCCTTGGGTACATAAGAAATTAGAAGGATTTATAATTAGTTAATATATAAATATCATTAATGGAAAATTGGAATGTGATATGTATAAGGAGGCAAGTTCATTGTAAAAGATTTTAAAACAAGAAACTGACAAATACACCCCTGTTGAGTTACGGCGAGAAATTTGAAATTCTCTACAGCAAAGTGAGATTAAATTATATATGATGAAAACATGATACCTCAAATTGAATAAAATAGAAAATGGAGAAGTCTTAAACTCATAGGCAAAGGGGAATCTTTCTTTAATAGAACAGTTTTGATTCAGGTAGGATGAGCATCATATAAATGGGAGGAAAAAAACCTGAAATGCTTTTATAAAGCTAGTTATCATGTCCATAGTACACAAAAAACGTATATAGATTTTGAAAATATGTTTACTAAATCTAAATCTAATAGTGGGCTAATATCAAAAATCTTTACAAATTGGAAGGAATTAAACTCTCAGAAACAAATTTATCCAAATAAAATCTTGCGTTAAAAATGTAAAGAGAGTTCTCAATAGAGGACAAAGAAATGTCCAGGAAACATGTACATAAATATAAAATATCTAATCTCCAGGAAAATATATAAGAAATGTACAATATGTGTACTCTTCAGTTTTTTTAATTATATAAAAACTTTGATAAAATATTCTAATTACAGATGTTAGAGAAATTAATAAAAATAATATCATTGGTGTTTTGAATAAATACAAGTGATTTGCACACCTGAATAGGTGTCTAGTCCTATGTTTTTTTTTGTTTGTTTTTACAATTACAAATCTTTCAATTACAATTCTGTGAAGAAGACAAAGACAATGAAGAAAAAGGATTACTAAAATTTGTACTATTGAGCATTTTTATTTTTTATTTTCTAAAGTGGAAATTTAAAATTTATCAAAAAAATAAGTTATTATGGAAAGAGTATTGCTAGGGGAAACAAATGAAGGAACAAATGAGAAATAATTATATAGACTAAATAAAGCAGGTGAAGAAAGATTCCTTGCTAATGGCATTCTTGTATTGGTCCATCTAACATTGAATAGTTTACATACATTTGGAGGAATAAAATAATGAGAAATTAATAGAAACATTCTCTGGGTTTGTGTCCAAGTTATTTCTGCTGTATCATATAGTGGGGGAAGTTTCAACAATCTCATCTCAGTCAGGATCATAAGGTGAGGTAAGTTATGTGATAAGGCAAAACCAGTGTTATTTTGAAAGAGATTATATTTTCAATTAATACTCACTAAGGCTTAGATGGAGTTCCTTATAGGGCTAGCTTTGCAATGATTGTTTGGATGATATCTTCACTGATCTTCTCTTTGCAGAGAGAGGCACAGGTGAAATTTTATCCGGCTATTCATCCAAATTCCTCCTGCTAACTTGTATGTTGGCTGTATCCTGGACATCTATGCTTGGTATGGTAAAACCTGCTAATTCTTAATTGTTTCCTGATTCTACTGACCTAGACTGATGGGAATAGATCAGGGAAGCATTCTATAAAAATAAGAAATAACTAATTAATTACCAAAATTTAATAAAAAAGTTAATAATCTGTGTTGGCAGAACTGTATTTTTCCTATGTGGATCAGATGTGTTTATCCTTGAAGGATATCTCTACACTTAAGAGGATAGTGAAACTTGAACACTTCTCCAACAAGGTCTTGAGGCTAAATCAGAGGTAGAAAGAAAATATCCCTAGATTTCTGTTACTATATTGATGGGTTGGCTTATCTTTTCATCCATTCACAGCTTTTGCTAGTTAAAATATTTACATCCAGAACGCAAAAACACACAAAGACACACATACACACCACGAATACCTAGACACTACGCCCCGAAAGAAGGAGTACAAAGGGAGGATTCCATGGTTCCACATATTTAGCCAAGGATGACATTGTTTGTTAACTATGTGAGATGGTACCCTTGGTTCCAAGAAGGCTGGAAGCCACAAGTAGTTAAAGTGAGGTAGGGAGGATGTACTAGTTGACTAGGTATATGAAAACGCTCATAGAAATAGGAGAGGGGACATGGGATAGAGATAACTTTTATGGTAATTGCTGGATATATGCTTACTTTAGAAATGTAAATAAAGGAGATATTCAATGAAATAATATGGCAGGAGAGAAAATAAACATGTCACATTCCCATTGTATGAAAATTGAAAAAACCCTGTTGCCAAGAGCTCTAGCTTTGAGTGTAAGATAATTTCTATAACTGTGTATCGGTAGAGTCCTGAGAAAAATAGCACTTCAGAACCAAACAGTACAGGGCTAGCCTTAGCAGAAAAGTAAAGACACTCTATGTGAGATAAGTATTCCCCTATGTGAACTGTCTCTTTAAGAACTCTTGCTATCTCCTGTGATGTCACCTGTGTTGTAACAATGTCAACTGTTCCTATGCATCGTTGAGTCTCAACAGGGTTCAACCTTATCAATGTTTTCAAGGCAGACGTCTCTACAAAAAGAGAGAGACAGGAATACAAGAAATATCAAGAAAGTGTAAGACAACATGCAGGAGTCTACTGGTTTTCCAGCTTGTCCAATGAAGAAAGCTCCCACAACAATCCTATCAAACCAATGGATTTCTATTCCTCTACTACCCTCCGATCTCCAAGGGCCTCCAGCTCTAGTATTGTCTCTTTGTCCCCAAAGGCCCAATACCCTTGTATTACCTGAATGTCTTCAAATGCCTCCAGATTCACAACTGCCTCAATATCACGAAAGACCACAAATGGTTCCATTAATCGATGGCCAACAATTGTCTCCCAGATTGATATTGAATCAAGGCTTTCAGGTTTTAGCCTCTCCATTTGTTCAACTTGCGGGTAATGAAGTCTGTCCAAGAGCACATGTTCCCCGAAAGACTTCTGTAAGACCTCAGAGAAGGCGGACCAGGTATAGCACAGAACATAAGAATAAGCTGGAGAAATTCTTCTTGGAAATTTCCAAGTATCCTTCCATTGAACAACGTAAGGAACTGGCAGAAAGCATTTGTGTGACAGAATACCAGATTCGGATATGGTTTAAGAACCGGAGGTGTAGATACTTTAGGGAACATCCCAATGAGCGTGGGTCAATACCTGGGAACCCAAGTGGAAGAGCTCAAACTCACTTCCTCAGCAATGAAGGTCATGCCCCCGTGAATGCTGTGGCCACTCATTATCCTATGTCCCCAAATTTAGCTAATGTAAGCTCCCTTCTCCAACACGGTGCCTCCAATATCTTCATTTCCATTTGACATTCTTAAGGCAGTGGAACATTCTGGATGTGGTGATGGCTGCAAATAACCAGACAAGAGCCAACACAGCCCATTTCAATTAACCATATCCATGGACTCAGTTCAGAGGGATGCTATCGAAGACACATCTTAATCACATTAAGAGATATGTTATAGCAATAGATAAAGCTTTCCAACTCAACCACCTTCAAGCATAGAAGTACAAATTACTCAAAACAATCAGATTTTTGAAATTATGGAGACTAATATACTATTATTACCAGAATAGTTCTGTGTTCAAGATCTATAAATATTTGACATTACTCTAGAAACTGTGCAGTTATCAAATATGTTTTGCCTAATTTGCCCAAACCTACTTATTATGAAGATATTTATGGAAATCCATCTGTCTGCTTTGTTTCTTTTATATATTACTTTAGTTAATTTTATGTTTTTAAATACATGAGCAATTATGATACTGGAATGAGGGCACTGAAATTCATCAATTAAATATCTGAACTATAATGCATAGCCTCTGATCTTTACCCAATCCCGCATTGTGCCTTATAATCCTTGACAATATACCTCCATTGATGTCTTTTCTATCCAATTTTAAACACAGTTTCAATCTCTCTGTTTATCTTTCAATGTCTTGCTGTCAGTTTCTCTCTCTGTCTCTCTATGCCTCTGTCTCTCTGTCTCCCTCTTTCTCTGTCTCCTGTCTCTTTCTTATTCTCTCTCTCCCCCTTTCTCTCTGCGTCTCTCTCTGCTCTCAATCTCTTTTTTATTCTACTTTCCATTTTGCTTTGTGATATACATTTTCCTGAATGTACATGCTCCCATTATCTGACATTGGGTGTTCCATGTTAGGAAAAATAACTTATTCTTTTGCACACTTCTAAGGTTCATAGAGTTTTGAATTGTCTGAAACCCATTTTAATAAGCACCACATGATGTGTACATTGTTCCTAGAAAATGTGTAATATCTATTTCTTTGGGAATAGTTACCCAGGTTTATAGAAAACAGAAAAAAGAAATGATGTGCATTGTGGGCCAAGACCTGAAGTATATGCTAATGATAACATAATAGAAAAGACTTCATCCACCATTCCAGTGAGAGAGCACAGGCAAACAGAATAATATCTACCTGATATTCTTCAGTGGAATTCTTTCTGGAAAAAGTTTTAGAACTGCCATAAATTTCAAGGACATAGAATCTGTAATAATATAAGTCTTGTTGACAGGTACTTTTGGTATAGCTCCAATGGGTGGAGAAGAGAGGAAAGTACATCTGCTGGAACGCCTTTCTGGATATGTATGGAGTATATGAGGGGGTTGAAAGTGCCATTTAAGATATCAACTCCGGACTTTTTAAAACATTAGCACCCATAAAATATGGTAGATACTTCGTTTACTCCATATAGTAAATCACCTGGTCTATGTGAATTAACAGAGACACAGAAAGTACTAATATTAAAGACATTAGAAACTAGATTAAAATAGTACTAGGTCCCAAAACACATTTTTCCTCTTAGTACCTGTTAATAGCTTTATACTGCCCATGCGTTACTCACTTGGAATCTTCTGTATAGTGGTTGTTTGCTCTAGTAAATTTTATCAGATGGATAAATTGAACTAGCTTCTTCTACTAGTGCTATCCTCTGTAGACAATATTTTAAAATCAGTATTTCATAGACTAAACTGTCTTTATTAGATCATGGGCACTAAAGCTTATCTATTTTCTGCAACATAGCTAAATATTCAAAGTCTTTAAATTATTTTCTCAGCGATACCAAGGGACCAATTTCAGGATTGCCAAGGCAGTAACGTCACATGATATAGCCTGTCCAATAATTGTAGAAGATAAATGGGGTTATAGGCATGTAGTGTAATTCTGTGGTAGAGTATTTCCCTAGTATGAGCCTTTCATCAGGAACAAATTGAGATCTAGTGGCATTCAAGAAGGTAAAATAAGCTCAACTACATATGAATCAGACTAAAACAAAATGAATATTCTTATAAATAAATTTAAGTCACTCTAAGTTACAGCCACCTCATCGCATGCTCCATGCTTTCCAACTTTCCTTGTGTATAATTATTAGGAGAAACCATCAATATTCCACCATCAATCTTGGGTGGAATGATCAGTAAAGATTCAATAAAGCATGTGTTTATATATGATTTATTATTAATTATATTATCAATGCATGCATATTTAGAGATATACATATGCAGAAATGTACAGTCAGAGAGAGATAAAGAAGTGAGCAAAGACAAAATACAGCAAGAATAATGCAAATTTAAATACAGATATTTTTTGAAAATCATAAAAACATATAACTTATGAACTCCTTGACAAAATAATTCAAATAATGTGATTGTCAGTAAGTATTGGTACTTGCTGCCAGGTCTAAAATCAGATCTACTTCTCGGACCCACAAGTTGAGGTGAAGAAAATTCCTATAGACTAAGTATTTTATGTGTGTTTATGTATGTGTGTGTCTGTGTGTGTCTATGTGTGTGTGTGTTTGTGTATCTTTGTGTGTGTTTATGTGCATGTCCCTTCATAAAACTACCATATGTATTTACAAAAGAATCATCCCTGCATCCCTGGGATTAAGACAACTTGATCACGTTGAATGATCATTTTGATGTGTTCTTGGATTCAGTTGGCAAGAATTAAATTGAGTATTTTTGCATCAACATTTATAATGGAAATTGGTGTGAAGCTGCATCTCTTAATATGTGGGATGATATACCCAGAGCTTTGAGTGAATACTTATTTTGTGACTCATGTGTATAGCATGGATTCTATGACATTACAAGTGGGTAGAAGATGGCCATAAATAGCAGCAAGTTTAGAATATTAGATTACTCTATGACCTTAAGTCAACTAATGCTTATTACTGTCTCTATCTCTGACACAGAAAGGGACATCTAAATTTACCTTTCATAGTAGATGAGATATGATTATACAATACATCCAGGGTAATATCATATTAAGTTTGTCTCCATTTCCATAATTGTACTGGGGAGACTCTAATTCTTGATATGACTTAATCAACTGTGTTTCATCCACATAGTGTCTGACGAATTAGTACATACCACCAGATTGTTAGTCTTTTTCTACTGGCATGTATTCAGTGTGTCAACAATATCATATATTGCCTTGCAAAACATACTGAGTGTGACATAAATGTCTCTCCATTTTACATTTAGAAAGCTAAAAATTTACTGTCTGGTAAGAACTCTCTTCTTCACCCTCAAGAATCATTCCTTGGGTTGCCAAATCTCTGTGCATCCCCTACATCCTCTGGCATTATTCCCAGGAATAGAAGCCCATAAAGAGTTAGGTGTGGAACAAGAGATAGAGAGGAAAAGAAAGAGAGTGAGAGAGAGAGAGTGAGAGAGAGAGAGAGAGAGAGAGAGAGAGAGAGAGAGAGAGAGAGAGAGAGAGAGAGAGAGAAAGAGTATGTTCCAAAAATGCAAATGTTGCGTGTCTGTGACATTATTTCAAAAGATGGAATTTTTTTTTTTTTTGGAATTTCATGTGTCTAGTGGAGATGAAGGGAAGGCAGGAGATGTCCTGCTTCCTCTCTGGATCCTATTGGAGATATCCTTTGCTCTTGTTATGATATCTGATCTTTATGAGACATCATGTTCTCTTCTCTCTATGTCTATTGTCTGTCCTTTGTGCACCATATGTCTGTCCATATATCTGTCATTTTATGTTTGTTCTTGTTGTGTAAATGATTAATTGTTATGTGTTTCGTGTTAAAAAAAAATTGTTAAAACTTTATGTGCTGGATGTCCACGGTTTGATTTAGTTATCTTGTTTAAAGGGCATTTTCAATTTGCATAAGCGAAACACTTACATTACACTATATTATGGCTGGGAGTCAAGTACAACTAGCAAAATTCTGCTTGGGATTAACTATTTATACAAGCAAATCTTTTTTTTTTCATTTCTTTTTACATATTTTTTTATTTTTATTTTTTACATTTTATTCGATATATTTTTTTATTTACATTTCAAATGATTTCCCCTTTTCTCGTCCCCAACTCCCTGAAAGTCATATAAGCCCCCCTCCCTCCCTCTGTTCTCCCACCCATCCCTTCTTAATTTCCTATTCTGTTTTTTTCTTATACTGCTACACTGACTTTTTCTAGAACTAGGGGCCACTCCTTCGTTCTTCTTGTACCTCATTTAATGTGTGGAAGATGTTTTGTGTATTCCAGTTTTCCAGGCTAATATCCACTTCTTAGTGAGTGCATACCATGATTGATCTTTGGAGACTGGGTTACCTCACTTAGTATGATGTTTTCCAGCTCCATCCATTTGCCTAAGAATTTCATGAATTCATTGTTTCTAATGGCTGAATAGTACTCCATTGTGTATACATATACCACATTTTTTGTATCCATTCTTCTGTTGAGGGACACCTTGTTTCTTTTCTGCTTCTGGCTATTATAAATAGGGCTGCTATGAACATACTGGAGCATTTATCCTTATTACCTGCTGGAGAATCCTCTGGGTATATGCCCAGGAATGGTATAGCAGGATCTTTTGGAAGTGACATGCCCAGTTTTCTGAGGAACCACCAGACTGATTTCCAGAGTGGTTGTACTAATTTGCAAACCCACCAGCAGTGGAGGAGTGTTCCTCTTTCTCCACATCCTCGCCAAAACATGCTGTCTCCTGAGTTTTCAATCTGAGCCATTCTCTGGTGTAAGGTGAAATATCAGGTTTGTTTTGATTTGCATTTCCCTGATGACTAGTGAAGTTGAGCATTTTAAAGATGTTTCTCAGCCATCCGAAGTACTTCAAGTGAGAATTCTTTGTTTAATTCTGTACCCCTTTTTTAATAGGGTTATTTGGTTTTCTGGGGTCTAGCTTCTTGAGTTCTTTTTATATATTGGATATTAGCCCTCTATTTGATATAGGGTTGGTGAAGAACTTTTCCCAATATGTTGGTTGCCAATTTGTCCTTTTGATAGTGTTCTTTGCTTTACAGAAACTTTGTAATTTTATCGGGTCCCATTTGTCAATTTTTGATGTTAGAGTATATGCTATTGGTGATCTGTTCAGAAAATTTCCCTCTGTACCGATGTCTTCAAGGGTCTTCCCCAGTTTCTTTTCTATTAGCTTCAGAGAGTCTGGCTTTATGTGGAGGTCCTTGATCCATTTGAAGTTGAGCTTAGTACAAGGGGAAAAGGATGGATCAATTTGCATTCTTCTGCATGCTGACCTCCAGTTGAATCAGCACCATTTGCTGAAAAGGCTATCATTTTTTCATTGGATGTTTTTCAGCCCCTTCGTCGAGGATCAAGTGGCCATAGGTGTGTGGGTTCATGTCTGGATCTTCAAACCTGTTCCATTGATCTGCCTGTCTGTCACTGTACCAATACCAGGCAGTTTTTAACACTATTGCTCTGTAGTATTGCTAGAGGTCAGGGATACTGATGCCCCCAGAATTTCTTTGTTGCTGAGAATAGTTTTAGCTATCCAGGGTTTTTTTTTTTTTTTTTTTTTTGATTGTTTGTTTGTTTGTTTGTTTTTTTAATTCCAGATGAATTTGAGAATTGCTTTTTTTAACTCTCTGAAGAATTAAGTTGGGGTTTTGATGGGTATTGCTTTGAATCTATATATTGCTTTGGGCACAATAGCCATTTTAACTATATTAATTCTGCTGATCCATGAGCATGGAAGATTTTTCCATTTTTTGAGGTCATCCTCTATTTCCTTCTTCAGAGTCTTGAATTTCTTGTCATATAGATCTTTCACATGTTTGGTAAGAGTCACCCCAATGTACTTTATACTGTTTTTGGCTATTGTGAAGGGTGTCAGTTCCCTAATTTCTTTCTCAGCCTGCTTATCTCATGCAGACTCTAAGAGAACACAAATGTCAGCCAAGACTACTATAGCCAGCAAAACTCCCATTCACAATAGATGGAGAACCCAAGATATTCCATGACACAACCAAAATTACACAGTATCTTTCTACAAACCCAGCTCTACAAAAAATTATAGGGGGAAATCTCCAATACGAGGAGGGAAATGACACACTGGATAAAGTTAGTTACCTTCTTTCATCAAACCCAAAAGAAGATAGCAACTCAAATATAAAAATAACTGGGACCATTTGCTTGTAGAATTGTCTTCCAGCCTTTTAGTCTAAGGTAGTTTTTGTCTTTGTCATTGAGGTGTGTTTCCTGTATGCAGCAAAATGTAGGGTCATGTTTACGTAACCAGTCTGTTAGTCTATGTCTTTTTATTGGGGAATTGAGTCCATTGATGTTAAGAGATATCAAGGAGTAGTGGTTATTGCTTCCTAACATTTTTGATTCTATATGTGTGTTTATCCTCTTTGGGTTTGATGAAAGAAGCTTAATATCCTGCTCTTTCAAGGGTGTAGTTTCCCTCATTTTAATGGTGCTTTCCTCCTACTATCCTTTATAGGGCTGGGTTTGAAGAAAGATATTGTGTAAATTTGGTTTTGTCATGGAATATCTTGGTTTCTCCATCTATAGTAATTGAGTGTTTTGCTGGGTATAATAGTCTCAGCTGGCATTTGTGTTCTCTTAGAGTCTGCATGAGCTCTGCACAGGATCTTCTAGCTTTCATGGTCTCTGGTGAGAAATCTGGTGTAATTCTGATAAGTCTTCCTTTATATGTTACTTGCCCTTTTTCTCTTACTGCCCTAAGTATTCTTTCTTTGTTTAGTACATTTGGGGTTTTGATTATTATGTGACAGGAGGTATTTCTGTTCTGGTCCAGTCTGTTTAGAGTTCTGTAGGCTTCTTGTATATTCATGGGCATCTCTCTCTTTAGGTTAGGGAAGTTTTCTTCCATAATTTTATTGAAGATATTTACTGGCCCTTTAAGTTGTAAATCTTCTCTCTCATCTATGCCTATAATCCTTAGGTTTGGTTTTCTCATTGTGTCCTGGATTTCCTGGATATTTTGGGTTACAAGCTTTTTGCATTTTGCAGTTTCTTTAACTGCTGAGTCCATGGTTTCTATGGTATCTTCAGCATCTTAGATTCTTCTATCTCTTGTATTCTGTTGTTGAAATTCGCATCTATGTCCCCTGATTTCTTCCCAAGGTTTTCTATCTGCAAAGTTTTCTCCCTTTGAGTTTTCTTAGTTGTTTCTACTTCTGATTTTAGACCCTGGATTGTTTTGCTTAGTTCCTTCACTTGCTTGTTTGTGCTTTCTTGTAATTCTTTAAGAGATTGCTGTGTTTCCTATTTCATGACCTCAGCTTGTTGACCAAAATTCTCCTCTATACAGGAGAACCTTGATCAACAGGCAGAAGTCATGAAAGAGGACACACAAAAATCGTTTAAAGAATTAGAGGAAAACACAAACAAACAAATGACAGAACTGAGCAAAAATTTCCATATTGATTTCCCATGTAGTTATCTCAGGGTGCAATCCTATCAGCAATGGGTGAGTGTTCTTTCTCTACATCATTGGCAGCAAAAGCTATTAGGTGCAATTTTGATATTAGGAATTCTGATAGTTTTTGGATTTTTAAAAAAGCATTTTATTTATTTACATTCTGGACATTGCCTGCCATCTTATTCCTGACTCGAAATAATATTTTGTCTTGACCACTTCAGTACAAGCTTTATTATATGGTCACCAAATCATAACCACTGTGAGATGGCCTCTCTTGTATTAAATCTGGGAGAACTGCTGTGTGGTATTCATTTTATAGAGCCCAGAATGAGCTCTATATAAATGTCACCAAATTTGAGTCATCACAAATTAATTTTTATAAAGAGCCAACAACACAATAGAGATCTAATTACTGAAAACAAACATAAAAGATCTCTTAATTTGCATAACCTCCTAATTCAGATCATTAAAAATTTATCAACATATTTTGGACATCACAACAGTGGCCAAGAATTAAGAGTCATTAGTTATCCCAATGTGATCTCTATAAACATATACAACCCTGTGTTGAAACACTACCTAGAAATAAAACAGTCTGTCATACTTAAGCTGTAGTGTGACTATCAATAATTGATTATTATGCACCGTCTATTAAATGGCAGCCAACACTCCACTGATTGGACCATCTGACAGTGACATGCATTATTACCATTATAATCATTGGTATATTACAATTTCTAAACAGTGACAATCATTCAAAAGATGAGCTCTCAACCATAATTACATTATGGACATCAGAATGTGAAAATATTTAGTGAGCATGCCTCATTGACCACAAAAACCAGTTTCAGACCACATTATACCAAAGAAGATGATCACCATACAAAGACCACTACACTGTGACTATACACAGTGACTTATCACAAAGTGTCCATCACTCAGTGGATATCAATACAATCCACACCAGAACACACACACAGACACACACAGACAGACACACACACACACACACAAACACAGATACACACACACGTGTGTGTGTATGTATCTTAATATGTCCAAAAAATTTTTAAACACTATTCATCAATTAAAAGAAGATAATCTCAGAAATTTCTCTTTGAGATATTGAAATGTACAGCTTATTCTCTGGGTTTCTATTTCCTATCTCTCTCACACACACACTCAGAGATACAGAAATGTGTATGACTTTCTTGAACATTTTCAATTGTTAATTTGCTTGAAATATATTCACAAGATTTCCAATGATCTTCCAATATCATGAATTGAAAATAAGATCTTTAGCCAGGCAATGGTGGTGCACGCCTGCAATCCAAGCACCCTAGGAGACACAACCATGAGATTTCTGAGTTTGAGGCCAGCCTGGTCCACAGAGTGAGTTCCAGAACAACCAGGGCAATACAGACAAACCCTGTCTCCAAGAAATGTAACAAACAAGCAAGCAAAGTAAGATCTTTTGCCTAATTTATCTTGAGTTATCATGAAGGTAAATTATATTATATTGTTAACAGCCTGGGAAACCACAACTCATTAAGACTGGCAAGATTGTAGAGGGCATTAGATTGAAAACTTTTCTGTGAAATAATACTTTTTGTATTAATCACTGTTAATTCACACTTGAATTTTGAAATCAGTTCCAAATGTCTATATTTATAGTAGAATAACTATTGAATTCACAATCCACAATAAGATCTGTTCTAAATTATTTATGTATTTTGAAATGAGAATAATTTTTAGGAGTATACTTAGTTGTGGAAATCACATAGTTTGCTAGATGACAGCATTCTTATATTTACAGTGACAAAATGAATTTAAATCAGTGGTGTCCAGGGCATCTAAAACTACACTGAAACTTCTTAATACATTTGAGCATAAATGTATATATATATATATATGTGTGTATGTGTATGTGTACATGTATATATACATGTATATGAATATAAAATTTGTATATGTGTATGTATATATACATATATGTATATATAAATTAAATTTACATGCAATATATGTACATTATATATAAATGTAAATATACATTTAAATATATAACATTAAATTAAATATGTTTAAATATAAGAAAAATTAAATAATTATAAAAGATGAAATGCTGTTATAAGGAAGAGGTGATTGAACATCTAAAGGAATTAAGGAGAATGTCACATTAATCTGATTTGAATATTATCAATATATGTATGAGAATGAATGATTTTATATTTTACAATTTGTAATTTGTAAAAAATTATGTTTGACATCATAAATTCACTAAAATTTTCTTAACTATTATAATAGGTTATGTCTAATTTCTTATAATCACTAAAAAATAATAAAAATTTGAACCTGCTAATATGCAGAATATCTCCTAATGCTTTTTCCTCATTAGCTGCTAAGTAAGTCTTATTAAAATTTCAGACCACTCACAAGCACTTCACTCATGTATCAGCAGTGTAAATCAGTAGACTCAGAATAACAAACAAGAATCATCTGTGGTAGCACAACCTAGAAGATACTGCCAGGACTCAGCCTCAGTACAGGTTAGCACGAGGATTTATAAAGAGCACCTATAGATAATCTCAGCTGAGCTTCTCTCTGCAAAGTGAAAATTAGTGAAGATATGAGACCTGTAATGTTTGCACAGCTTTCTCTATAAGCAATGCTATCTAAGGTTTAGTGAGTAAACTTTGAAGTGTTTTGATTCTCCCTCCAAATATCATGTGTACTCCACAGGTTTTCATCAACACATGTCTTACCTCAGCATGTGAACGTGAACAATATGACATTGCTGCCAAGAATCCATCATATGCTGAAACAGAAACAATTTGAAAATCTCCAGAAATATTCTTAATGTATTTCTGGTTATAGAATCCATGCAAATGCATGTCAACTGTTCAATGTAAAGTGGAAAAATTATAAGCCAAGAATCCTCTCTTATGTTCTTCCTTTAATCTAATATCACTTCACCTCTCTATAATCACGTGCTAACATCACTTTTCTGTATCTTCATGTGTTTGTTCCAGCAAAACACCTTCCAGTCCAACTGATTTTCTAAAGAACCTTTAAAATACAACTGCAAGTTTAAAAATATGGATACTCTATAGTACAAGTTTGTGTGTTCCTATTAAACATCCTATTTTTCTTCTTCACAGATTTCTAACTGAAAGATAAGACTAGCATCAAATTATACACTAGGACTTGACAAGTGATCAGATCTACAAAATTATTACATATATTGAAAACATCCTATGAGATTATATTACTTAATTTTTCAAATTGCTGTACGTAATGTATTTTATTCAAATTTTTTATAGATTTAAGAAAAATTGAAGTGTACAATCCATTGATATTTTGTACCTCAACAAAAGTTGCATCTGAATCTTCCAAACACTGAATTTTTTTCTAGACATATTTGGATGTTAAATTATTTAAATGAAATTAACTATGATAGTGAGTAAAAATTAATTTGATAAAATAAATATTTGATTCCCATATCACAATGAAAATGTAATTTAATTAATATTGAAAATGTTTAAAAAACTGAACATTATGATACTGCAGAAAAAAGTGATTCAAGGTTCTCATGCACTTATATTTACTTATAAGACAATTATAAACAAACCTGACCAATATCCATAGTGTTACAACCTAAACCTGGGGTAGCGTATTGGTGGTGTCCCAAAGTGCTTTTGAGAAGCAGAATCTAAATAGGCTATAGCTGGTAATAGAGTTGCTTTGGTCCTTTCCATTCCCATTCTTGTCATAGATCACTGTATGGATGTATAGACTCTTCAATTAGGACAATTTTTAGGAATTCTCTCTTTATTTGACCATTAATCATTGACAGTGATGATTTGCCATCCTCTATGTTTGATTACTTCCACTTAATCTTTCACAAAGTCAGTGATGTAATTTGTTTGCAAACTTGTACATTATGATAAGACATACTTGTAGCAAATGAGGATTAATATAGTGAAACTAATTACATAATGTCCAATCTAAAGATATTATAACTCAGCATTTTAAGCTAATTTTTATATCCGTTTGCCTTTTTAAATATACTTTATTCTTTGTTTACATTTCAAATGATTTCCACTTTCCCACTTCCTTCCTCCTGATAAGTCCCATAATCCCCATTCCCTTGACCCATTGCTCAATCACCCACTCCCATTTTTCTTTCCTGTGTCCTGGCATTCCCCTACTATGCTGCATCAAACATTTCCAGTACCAGTACCTTCTCTTTCCTTCTTTTGGGAATCATTTGTGATGTTAATTGAATCTTTAGTATTGAGAGCTTCTGGGTTAATAGCAACTTATAAGTGATTATTTTCCATGTGTATTCTTTTGTGATTGGGTTACTCAATTAGAATGATATTTCCAGTTGCAACCATTTGCTAAAATAAATTAATGAATTCAATGTTTTTAATTGCTGAGAAGTACTCAATTGTGTAAATATACCACATTTTCTTTATACATTCTTCTATTGAGGGACATTTGGGATCTATCCAGTTTCTAGCAATTTTTAGTAGAAGTAGAAACATGCTAATTTGTTTGGTGATTGCTATCTTCTAACACAAATTGCAGAAATATATAGTGAAGAGATATGAGAGTGGAACACAAGTATGCTCCTTTTTTTTTCTTTTCTTTTTCATTAGGAACATGAAATGATGCAGCATATATAACCATGAAAATTTCCTTTTATTTAGTTTAACTATTTTTCCTAGATGTACAAGTATCCTTTTTTTATTTAGTAAGTAGTTCAGCATTGGAGGATTTGTGACTTTCTAAAGAGAAAAAAAAAAAACTTTTGAAGTGTTTCAAAATGCCTCTTTATGAATCACACGGCATATTTCATACAGTGTAAGAGATAGATGTGATACACACTTGTATTTTTATTTATATGGAAGATGAGAGAATGTGTCCTTTTACTTTCAAATTTCAGGAAATAAATCCTTAATATAAGTTGAAAAATAATTTTGATACTTTATTGTACAAACTTGGCACAAACATAAATTTCATTTGGTATAACAAATCAAAGGGAATGTTTCAAGATTCCATTAAGTTTATAATTCTTGTGGTTATTTAATTCTGTCCATGTAAAAGGTCCTTTCTCTTATTAAGTTATTGCCATTGACCTTATTGCTCCAATTGTATTTTCAGTATAATGGTTCCCAATATTTTATTGAAGTTCTGTGTTTAAGTGTTTTTATGTTTTTTTTTGTTTTCAATTTTCTTTGAGCATTTTATTTAATTACCTGTTGTCTATTAAGAAGAGAAAAAAAGTGTTGTGAATAGTATTTATGAATGATATTGGAAGGTAAAATATCCTTATAGCTATACATATGAAAAAATACTCATATTAAATTTTAAAATGGAATAAAATTACACAAGTCTTTTCTCCTTTCTAAGGATTTGTTTCCTATGCAATATACTTTTATTGGTTATATACACTGGAATAGTAGTAAATATTTATTTATTTTTTGGAAAGCCCCTTACATCCCTGAACACAAAAGTATGATTTGGAATTTACTTCCTGTTTCTCACGACTGCAGTTTTATGTGTGCATGTAACACTTCAATTACTTAATGATATAAACATATCTATTGAAATCATAATGTTGAATCTACTGTTATAGAAAAACCTGATAATAAATGATTACTGGCTAAATCATAAATATATCTGTGTTGAATTTGAATGGTAATTTCAAAAAATGTTAAATTATAACTCTATTACAACAGATAAGGAAGATTTTGGCCTCTTTTAATACATTGTGATATAAAATACATAAATCAAAATAGAATAATTATTTTAATTGAGTGACTTGTTCTCAGTTTCCAAGATTTATAAGTTTTCACAGTAAGGAATGTAATGACTATAACAATTAATGTCATATCACTCCAATTCTGAGATTAAAGTCATGTCATATAGCATATATCATGGATTTTAAAAACAAATGTTTATAATAAACATCTCAATTTTACTAAAAGAGCAATTGATAAGACTCATGTAGAAAAATAATTTTTTTTTAAAATTTCAGTTACGTATGATAAAAGTATGTAATTTTTTACATTGCACATTTTACCATTTTACCATGCACAATACTAGATTTAATACAAAAGACAGGCAGGGTTGTTGTGACACATGCCTTTTTCCCAGCAATTGGGAGGCAGAGGCAGGAGGATTTATGAGTTCAAGGCAAGTCTGGTCTACACAATTTGTTCCAGGACAACAAGAGCTACACAGAGAAAGCCTGTCTCCCAAACACAAACAAACACACAAACTGACAAGAAAACAAACAAACAAACACAAAACAAAACAAAAAGAAATAGAGAGAAAACAGATAGATATTAGAAACCTCGATAAATTTTCTCTTTCCAGAAAGAACTTGCTTATATATCTGATATAATAAAACAAAACAAATATTGAGGGAATTCTATCCTAAATATTTCTCTGTTATTTTAGGGTAAGATAGTTAAAATGACATACAAACAAACTAACAAAAACTCAAACATCGAAGTGACACCAAAGAAATATTGTCTTTTCCGAAAAAAAAAAAACATGCTTATTTCTATAATATAATAAAACAAAACAAATATTGATGGAAGTCCTAAATATTTATTATTTTTGTGAATATTGTTAAAAGGATTAGAAATGTAAAGAAAAATGAATGGAAGAGGTTATTGATAGTTATATAAATAATAATATCCTTTTCCAAAAGAAAATCCTTACACAGCACATGGCTAAAGAGCGCCTTTAAAACTTTTGCAGTGAGAACTCATCATAATTATCGCATGTTTGCCTTGGGTACATAGAAATTAGAAGGATTTATAACTAGTTAATATATGAGTATCATAGATGGAAAATTGGAATGTGATAAGTATGAGGAAGTAAGTTCATTGTAAAAGTTTTTAAAACAAGAAACTGACAAATACACCACTGTTGAGTTACGGCGAGAAATTTTACATTCTTTACAGCAAAATGAAATGAGATTATATATGACGAATACATGAAACCTCTGATGCTCTTGGCTTGGTAGGATTGATATACTAAAAATGGCCATATTGTCAAAAACAGTCTACAGATTCAATGCAATCCTAATTAAAATCATATCTAAATTCTTCTAAAGTTAGAAAAGCAATTCTTAATTTCTACTGGAATAACAAAAATCCAGTACAGGTCAAACTATTTTCATCAGTAAAAGTACTTCCAGGGGAATCAGTATCCTGGACCTCAGGTGATACAAAAAAGTGATAGTGTTGAATACTGAATCGTAATTGTACAGTGACAAGTAGGTAGATCAATGGAACAGAAGTGATGACCATGCAAATATACACACCTATGGTAACTTTATATTTGATAAAGAGAAAAATCCATGCAATGAATAAAAGATAGACATTTCAACAAACGGTGCTGGTTCAAGTGGAGGTCAGTATGCAGAAGAATGTGAATAGATCCATTATCTCGTTTTACTGAACTCAAGTCCATGTGGATCATGGATTTCCACATAAAACCAGACATATTTAAACTAATAGAAAAGAAACTAGGAAAGAACCTGGGACTCATGGTCACAGTGGGGATTTTCCTAAACAGAACACCAATGATTTATCCTTTTAGATCAAGAATTGACAAATTACACCTCATACAATAGAAAGATACTGTAAAGAAAGGACCTTGCCAATGTGACAAAATACAAACCAACAAATTGGGAAAAGATCTTTATCAACCATATTTCAGAAAAAAAGGAAATATCCATGATATAAGACTCCAGAGAGCAAAATATCCTTACTTAAAACAGGTTATAGAGCTAACAAAATAATTTTCACCTGAGGGATATGGAATAGGTGAGAAGCAGCCAAAGAAATGTTCAACAATCTTAGTCATGAGGGAAATGCAAATCAAAACGACCTGGAAATTACACCTCCCATAATTCACAAAGGCTAACATCAAAAATCCAGTAGATAAGAGTCACAGTCTAAGATGTATAAAGAGAGGAATACTTCTCAACTGCCTGTGGGTCGCAAATTTTCAATCAATTGAAAAGAAATGGAAAATACTATCTTGAGTGTGGTAACCTATCACAAAAGTACACACTCACTGACAAATGGATATTAACTCAGGAGCTTAGAATTACCAAGACACAATTCACATCTAAAATTAACCTCAAATTAAAAAATAAGCAAAGTATGTAAAGGACGTGTATTCTTTGCAGTATAAATGTATATACATACGTCAAAAATGCTGAGCTAAATTATTTTTACTTTTGTATATACTACGAGCAATTGCAACATACTTTTCCATGTATACTACAGGTATCTTAAATTATAATGAACACAATATCATATATATTTCATCACTAATATTTTCAGGATATACTAGAAACAATCAAACTAACAAGGTGAGAAAAGATCACTCCCAATGAATAATGGTCTTACAAAAAGAGAAATCCTTCCGTGTATTTTCATTTCTGAATTGATACAACTGTAGAATAATCCTTGTCCAGAATGGAAATTCAAATGTTAAAATCTCGTCAAGTACCAGATATATACTCTTTAGAATTTTCTGTTAAAAATCATTTGGCAGCATCACGAATAGGCTGTGCCATGCTAATATGGTAGAGGTATACACATGGATGGTCTGTTTCTGATTGACTTATTAGTAAAAGTGAAGGTGTGAGAATCTCAGTGAAGGCGTAGAATCTCAACTTTTTTTTCCAGAAATTTCATAAAATTCTGGTTTGTATTTAAAAATATCCTATTTATACTATATAATATATTTCCTTGGGAATAAAGAAGTATATATTTCAATTTTATCATATTTATTTTGTACTCCCAAGCATATTGAAATTCCTCATAAATGTGCAAATCATATTCATTCTTTTGGAACATTTCGTGTACATCATTATTACATTTTAGAAAATGAGAAAGGAGTGCACACTTCAATTTTTCTTAATTATGTATAAAATTTGATAAAATATTTTATTTACAGCTCTTTGAAAAATTAATTCAAATAATATCACTGGGTGTATTGAATAAATGTAAGATGTACAAATGATCATGTGTCCAGTCATATGATTTATTTTGTTTCTAGTCTTATCTTTCAAAACAGCTCTGTGAAGAAGAAAATGACAAACAAGAAAAAGGATTAGTAAAATAGGTACTATTGAGCATGGTATTTTTGAAAATCTGAAGTGGAAAATTGAGATTACTTTAGAAATTCAGTTGTTATGTAAAGTGTTTTGCTGTGGGAAACAGATGAAGAAACAAATGACAAACAATTTACTTATGCTAAATAAAGCACGGGAAGAAAGGTTTTTGTTAATGACATTCTTGAAATGTCTACCTAACATTGAATAGTTTAAATCTATTTGGAGTAATAAATAATGAAAAGTATAGAAAAATATTCTCCAGGTGTATGTCCCAATTATTATTGCTATTGCATATGGTGGATTATTTTCAACAATACCATTTTAGTCAGGATCACAATGTGAGGCAATACATATGCTATGGCAAATCCTGTTCTAGACCATTGATATTTTGAAGCAGAATATATTTTCAATGGATACTCACTAAATATTAGATAGGGTTCCTTATATTGCTAGCTTTGCAGAGAATTTTGGAACATATCTTCACTTATCTTCAGTTTGCAGAAAGAGGGACAGCTGAAATCTTGTCTTGGTGTGCCTCCAAATTCCTCCTGCTACTTTGTATGTTGCTGCTTCCTAGATGTCTATGATAGGTAAGGTTACCACAGCTTATTATTCACTAAGCTGACACTACTGACCTGGACTGATGGTATATGTGTGAAGTGTTTGTAAGTTGCTCAGTGAAGCATCCTATAAAAATAAAAATAAAAATAAATAATAAACATTTATCCACAAATCCAACAATTCAGAGCATAATCCTTGGAAAACATCAACCAAAAGAAGGATACCACACTCTAGAAAAAACAATAAATTTATATTCTATTAACAAACCCAAAAGAAGATTATAATTACACAAACATAAAAATTTTATCAAAAATAACAGGAAGCAACAATCACTATTCCTTCATATCTCACATCCATAATGCACTCTTTTCAAATAAAAGATATAGACTAACAGACTATGTAAACAGGACACCACATTTTGCAGCATTTAAGGATTGCATCTCAGTGCGAAAGACAAACTCTACCACGGAGTTAGAGATTGGTAAACAATTTTCCAAACAAGTAGTCCGCAGAATCATGAATCTTGATGGATTATACATTCCAAGTAATAGTAAAATAGACTGGAAACAAAAAGTCATAAAAAAAAAAGACATGGAAGGCCACTTTGTAAACATCAAATAAAAATTACAGCATGAAGAACTTTCAATTCTGAACATCTGTGTTCCAAGTACAAAGGCACTGTCATTCATGAAAGAAACTTTCCTGGAGCTCAAAGCATGCATTGCACCTCAGGCAGTAATTGTGCCTGACTTCAACAACTGACTCTCCTTAATGGACAGGTCATGGAAACATATACTGTACAAACATACACCTGTAAGCTAAACAATGCTCTGCTTAATGATACATTATTCAAGAAGGAAATAAGAATAGAAAACAAAGACTTTTGAGAATTTAATTAAAATAAAGGCTCAAAATAGCCAAAATTATGTGACACAAAGAAAATTGTGCTAAGACCAAAATTCATAGTTCTGATTGCCTCCAAGAAGAAGCTGGAGAGAGCACATACTACCAGCTTAAATATATACCAGAAAGATTTAAAACAGAAGCTAATACACACAAGACGAGTAGAAGGAAGGAATCATTCAACTCAGGGATTAAGCCAACCAAATAGAAAGAGAAATAAATAGACAAGGAACCAACAAAACCATAAGCCGATTCTTTAATTTAATCATCATTATATATTACTTGCGTATACAAACCCGAGGACACAACGTAAGTATCCAAATTAACACAACAAGAAATGAAAAGGGAGAAACAAAGAAAATGAGGAAATCTTAAAAAAAATAAATAAATAATTATCCAATCCTACTACAAATGCATATAGCAATAAAAGTGGAAAATCTGAATGAAATGAACAATTTCCTAGCCAGATACTAAATAGCAAATTTAAATCATGATCAGACAGACCTTCTGAACAGTTCCAAAGACTCTAAAGGAATAGAAGTGCTCATTGAAAGCCTCTGTACCAAATAAAAGGCAATACCAGATGGTTTCTTTGCAGAATTTTATCAGAACTTCAACATAGACCTAATACCAATAATAAGCAAACTATTCTACTAAATAGAAGGAGACAGAATCCTTCCCAACTTGCTCTATGAAGCCAAAATTACATTGATACCAAAACCAAATATTCAACAAATATTCAACCAAATATTCAACAAATAAAAAAGAACTTAAGACCAATATGCCTTAAGAATATCTATGCAAAAATGCTCAATAAAATATTTGCAACCTGGATCAAGAACTTATCACACAGATCATTTATCCCAATCATGTAGACTTCATCCTTAATCCTTCAAATGCAGAACTGTTTCAATATATGGAAATATATCAGTGTTATTTAATATATAAACAAACTCAAGGGAAAAAAATCACATGGTTTTTCATTAGATGCTGCAGAAACCTTAGAAAAAAATTCAGCATCGCTTCATATTAAAAGGCTTGGATATAACAGGAATTCAATGCCTATGAATTAACATAATAAATACAATATAGTGCCAACCAATAGCCAACATCACTCTACATGGGGAGAAACTTGAAGCAATTCCTCTAAAATAATTGAGTAGACAATGCTGCCCTCTTGCTTTCTCTGTGTACTTACTCAATATAATCCTAAAGTTCAACTTGATGTCATAGGGATATGAATTTAAAAGAATGAAGTAAAATTGCCAATATTAACAGATGATATGATAGTTTAATTAAGGGAATCATAAAACTCCACCAGAAAATACCTACCCCTGATAAACAAATTAAGCAAAGTGGCTTGTTACCAAATTAACTGAAGCAAATCAGTATCCTTCCAATACTGAAAGGATAAATAGGCTGAGAAAGTAATTAGGGAAATGGCACCCTTTGTGATGCCACAAACAATATAAAGTGTCTTGGTTTGACTCTAACCAAGAAAGTGAATGATCTGCATAGCAGGTACTTCAAGTCTCTGAATAAAGAAATCAAAGATGACCTTAGAATTTGGAAAAACCTCCCATTTTTGGTTTGGAGAGTATAACGTCTATTTTTCCAAAAGCCATTCACAGATTTAGTGCAATCCACATTAAAAAATACTGTCAAAAGTATTCAAAAATTAGTAAATCATTTCTTAAATTCTTCTTGAATAACAATATTCCCAATATAGGTAAAACTAATTTCATAAGTAAAAGTAGTTCTAGGGGAATCTGTACCCTGGACCTCAGGCCATACTACAAAGCAATAGTGTTAAATAATGCATGGAAATAGTACAAAGACAGATAGGTAGATCAATAGAATAGAATTGATGACCAAGCAACGAACCCAAACATCTATGGTTGCTTGATCTTTGACAAAGAGTAAAATCCATGCAGTGGGAAACAGCCTTTCCCACAAACTGTACTGTTCAAGTGAAGATCAGCATGGAGAAGAATGTGAATACATCGATTCTTATCTCCTTTTAATAATCATAATATGTTCATAGCAGCCGTATTTACAATAGCCAGAAGCTGGAAAGAACCCAGGTATACCTCAATGGAAAAATGGATGCAAGAATATATATATATTGTAAATGCAATATAGAACAAACTAGTAGCCAACCTCAAGCTATATGGAGAGAAACTTGAAGCAATCCCTCTAAAATAAGTGATTAGACAATGCTGCCATCACACTTTCTCTGTGTACTTACTCAATATAGTACTATAAGTGATAGTGAGAGCAATAAGAATACAAATGGAAGTCACAGGGATATGAATTCAAGAAAAGAATTTAATTTGTCATTATTAACTTATAATATGATAGTTTACTTAAGGGAACCATAAAACTCCGCCAGAAAACACCCACAGCTGATAAACAACTTCAGCAAAGTGGCTGGTTATCCAATTAGCTCAATCAAATCAGTATCCTTCCAATACTCAAAGGATAAACATGCTGAGAGAGCAATTAGGTAAATGACACACTTTGTAATAGCCACAAACAATATAAAGTCCCTTGGTTTGACTCTAAGCAAACAAGTGAATGATCTGTATGACAGGTACTTCAATTCTTTGAATATAGGAAACAAAGATGACCTTAGAATTTGGAAAAATCTTCCATCCTCTTGGTTTGGAGATAATAAGGTACATCTTGACAAAAGCAGTCTAAAGATTTAGTGCAATCCCCATTAAATCCTGTCTAAATTTTTCAAAAGACGGTAAAACATTTCTTAAACCCTTCTTGAGCAACAATAATCCCAATACAGGTAAAACTAATTTCAAAAGTAAAAGTAGTTCTAGGGGAATCAGTACCCTGGACCTCAGGTCGTAGTACAAAGGAATAGTATTAAATACTGCATGGTAATAGCCCAGTGACAGATACGAAGATCAATATAATAGAATTGATGACCAAGCAATGAACCCATACAACTATGGTCACTTGATCTTTGACAAAGAGTAAAATCCATGCAGTGAGAAAAAGAAAACCTTTCCAACAAACTGTGCTGTTCAATTTAAGGTCAGCATGCAGAAGCATATGAATATATCGATTCTTATATATCTTTTTAATAAGTGCAAGTCCCAGTATATCAGGGCTTCCACATAAAACGAGACCCTTTGATACTAATAGAAACATAAACTGGGAAAGTGCCTTGAGCTCATAGGCTCAGGGATAATTTTCCTAAACAGAATACCAATAGTTTATTCACTTAGATCAAGAATTGTCAAATAAGATCAGATAAAATTACAAAGGTTCTATAAAGAAAGGGACTCTGTCAATGTGACAAAATGGCAACCAACTAATTTGGAAAAAAATCTTTATCAACCATGTAACTGACATAGGGAAATATCTAGTATATATGACTCAAGAGAATCAAATAAACCTATTAGAAACTGAGGTACAGAGCTGAACAAAGAATTCCACAGAAGCAATATAGAATGGCTGAGACACGGCTAAAAATTGTTGAACAATCTTAATCATCATGGAAATGCGAATCAAAATGACTCTGAGATTTCACCCCCACAATTCAAACTGGCTAAGATTAAAAACGTAGGAGATAAGAAGTTTTGGCTAATATGTGGAGAAAGAGGAACATTTCTTCACTGCTAGTAAGTAGGTCACAAACTGGTACAACCACTCTGAAAAATCAGTCTGGAGCTTCATCAAAAGCCTGGTTATGATACTACTGGAGAACCCTGATATACCACCTTGAGCATATACTGAGAAGATTCTACAGCATGGAATAAGGACACCTGCTCTGCTATGTTCTTAGCCGCGCTGTTTATCATAGCTAGAAGCTGTAAAGATCTCAGTTGACTCGAAACTGACAAATGGATACAGAAATAGTGACATATATAGACAATGGAATATTCCTCAGCAATTAAAAGAGGTCAATTCATTAATTTTTTCAGAAAATGGATAGAGTTGGAAAATATGATCCTGAGTGAGGGAACCCAATAATGCCCATAAATCATTTGCCATTATTTAAAACATATTGAAGAGATTATTAAAAATAATAGACCACTGTCTGCAAAAAGAGGCATGATAAGATTTAGGTTTATATATAGTGTGGATAATGGAAGAATTTTTCATCTCTTCAAGGAAGCAAATTGTTGCAATTTCAAATCTTATTGTAGAACCCATCAATAAACACAGAAGACAGAAAAAACTTTTATTGAAGGATGGTTTGGGAGCAGAAGGAAATATCTCCTTATCAGTAGGAGAGTATATGCTAAGGGACAGTGTTGTTGCACAATCCACAGATTTATGTGACAGAATGTTTGATAATAAGTTTCATTTTTTGATAAATGGAATTGAGGAAAAAATCCCCAAAGTAAACACATCTAAGTAAACACATTTAAACTTTGATAAAATCTTCAGGCATTCAACTGACACAAAGTCATCCTCATCAAATTGTTCTCCTCTCACCCTACACAATAGTAACATCTAACAGAATAAATGAACTTAATATAAAAATAGGTTTTTTTCCTCATAAAAGAGAAAGTAAGAAATATCAATGAATTGAATTGATAATTCTGCAAGAGTCCATTTTCTTTGTAGATGATAAATGTCTAAACTAGTAAAATCAGCAATTGATAAATTGAACTTCATGAAAATACAAAGATCCTGTAAGGCAAAAATAATTAGACAAAATTGATGCCTAAAAATTAGGAAAAGTTCTTGAAAAACTCTCAGTTTGAAACAGGGATATTATCCAAAATATATAAGGAACACAAGAATGATTGCAATTCAGCTTCATTTCACCTTTCCCTTTTTGCAAAGTTTACCCATGATGGTAGCCTAGGGGAATGCACTAGAAAAACTCCTAAACATTTGTCTTTATACACAAGTTTATAAAATCTGAAAAATCTGTCTGGAGCTTCATCTCAAGCATGGGTATGATACTACTGGAGAACCCTGAAATACCACTCTTAAGCATATACTCAGAAGATTCCACAGCATGTAATAAGGACATATGCTCTGCTATGTTCTTAGCAGCCCTGTTTGTAATAGCTAGAAGCTGTAAAAGATCTCCGGTGATTCTAAACTGACAAATGGATACACAAAATATATACACAATATAATATTCCTCAGCCATTAAAAGAGGTGAATTCATTTAATTTTCCAGCAAATGAATAGAGCTGCAAAGTATGATCCTGAGTGAGGGAGCCCAATCTCAAAAGAACACACATGGTATGCACTCACTGATAAACAGATATTAACCCAGAAGCTTGGAATTCCCAAGACACAATTCACATATAAATTGATCTCAAATTGAAGGAAGGGTTAAATATGGATACTCTGGCCCTTCTTAGAATGGGAACAAAATACCCAGAGAAGGAGATTCAGGGACAAATTGTGCAGCACAAGCTGAAGGAAAAAAAAAAAAACATTCAAAGACTACCCAACTTAGTGATCCATTCCATACACAGTTAGAAAACACAAATAAAATTAATGATGCCCACAAGCACTTGCTGGCTGGAGATGGATAGAACTGTCACCTGGAATGCTTTGCTAGTGCATGACAAATATAGCACAGGATCATCTCAGCCAGCCAATGAACTGAGCACAGGGACCCATGATGGGTTTCAAGAGAAATGACCCAAAAAGTTGAAGGGGTTTGCATCACCCTAGGAGGATCAATATGAGACCCCCTATACTCCCAGAACACACAATGTAAAAAAATATCAACCAATGAGTAGACATGGCTTCAGGGAAAAAGGCAACAGACAATGAACTTGTTAGACACCAAAGGAAGGAGACACAGTTTGTCCTGGAAAGGTTTGATGGAGCAGTGCAGGGGAATACCAGGACAGGGAAGCTGGAGGTGGTTGACTGCACAAGTGGGAGGGGAGAGGGTTATACTACTTTCAGAGTTGGGTCAGAAAGAATAGACGAATTCCTTTGAAATTTAAATCAATAATGTATCTAATAGAGGAAAAAAGAGAGAAAAATGAAAATGACCATAAACTTCTATTACAGGATAAATTTAATCAACATATTGTCAAAAACCATTTATTTATAGATATTACAAATTTGAAAATATAAAATACTTCTTGCTTTCATACACATATTCAGTAAATTCCAATCTAACTAATTTGCCATTGTCCATAACCAAATCTTCTATTTTATTACATGTTCTATATGTCATTATTTGTTCCTTTTAATCATTTTTTTAAGTTTCTGTTATTGAAGGTTTAATTAATTTATTATTATTGTTGTTTAAATATCTGTTTGCATGTCCATGGTTGATAACATGTGTAAAGAAGTTACAGTGAAGTTTTAAATATTCTGAACACCATTGATCTAAATTCCTTAACACTGTGTATCTAAGTTTATGTTTATAGGTTGGGTAAGAACCTATATTGAGAAAGGATACCTAAGCCTATGTAGGCGTTGGTTTATATTATCTTAATTTTATAAAGACCATTTTGGCCCACAGTTCATGGTGATCTCCTCAGTGCTAAAATTGCATATTTACATGGACATACTAATTTTTCTCCTTTCTATAACAACACTTACTGATAAAAATCAATTCCTCGCATGAGAATCTTATGCATACTTAGATTTTTCAATCAACTTATCAGCTAAAAGTTTTGTAAATTCTAAGTGCCACAATATTGGTACTAAGATTCTATCATAAAAATGTTCAGAGGCATGGAGTTCTGCAGTTCACTTCTCTTCTGGGGAGGTTAAAGGAGAGGGCCTTCATTATGTTCCTTATTCCGTATCTTTATGGTACAGTAGTTGTGAGATGCTACAGATAAGTCACTCAGGGAAAATTAAGGAGAGCTTAAATTATTGGTTCAAGACCATGTTTCTTCTAGTGACAACCATGGTGCCTTGGAGTCTTCTCGTGAGCACACAGGGTTTTCATGGTCTAGGTTAACTCAGGACATATTGCAAGAGTGCAGAGTGGCATAGCATGGTTTGATGAATACCTCGGCATGACATGGTATGAAGAAGACTCACTTTTCCCCTGACCCTGTGTGATGATCCTTAGTGAGAGGCTTAGAACTTGCTTGTCCAGACAATGTATTTATGATTGGAATGGATGCACTGGCTTACTCATTGTGAACATGACATTAAAAATATTTTGGAGATAGAAATCACCAGCAATCAAGGTTTATAGATTTAAATCCATGTAGTGGCTATTCCTGGTTGTCAATTGAGTATATCTGGAATGAACTACAGTCTAGAATTGAAAGGATCACCTGTGATCCTTATTTGGAGGCTCAGAGATATAAGTTTCTGACCTGGATCTTGGTATAGAAATCTTGGAGCATAGTGCCTAAGACAAGGAGGTCTCCGAGTTCAAGGTCATTTGAGATTAAAGGCATGGATGCACACACCTTTAATCTGGAACACACTCTCTGCTGGAGAACTAAAGCCTTTAATCTGGGCCACACCCTCTTTTGGAGCAGTTAACTTGAGTTACATCCTCTGCTGGAGATATATAAGGACACTGGAAGAAGGAAGATTTGCTTTCTCTCACTCTCCCTTGCCTGCTTGCCTCATGGGACTGAGAAACTGCTAGATCCTTGTTCTTCCATCCATAGCTTCTGCTGACCATTGTTGGGGAGTTGGACCATAGACTGTAAGTCATTGAAAAATTCCCTAACTATAGAGAGACTGTCCATATGTTATGGGACTCTAGAGAACCCAAACTAATACAGAAGTTGGTACCAGAAATTGTTCTAGAGGAGCAGAATATAAGGATGGATGTTTCAAAATTTTAGAATTGGTTGGCTGATCCAATGGCACCTTCAACTACTGAACTTCTCCAGATTCTCTCCCTCCTGGGAGCTCAGAGAATTTTGTAGACCCATGGATAAAACTATGTCAAGCTTAAAGAAGCTAATGCTTTTGATTATCTTGATGAATTGGGTGATTCAGTGGTATACAATACTTTCTCCAAGTTGCGGAAAAAAATCAGAAAATGTTTTTGCTGGCTGGTTGCTCTTAGCATCTCAGGAAAATACAACTAAGGAAAGGAAGGAGTTGTGTGATAAAATCGAAGAACTACAGACTCAATTAAACAATCTAAAAGTTGCTAAATGTGCCCTTGAAGAGAATCTACTCTCTAACAGCCATAGAACTAAAGTAGCAGAAAATCAAACTGAAGCCCTCATTATAAGGTTGGCTGAATTACAGTGAAAATTTAAGTCTCAATCTCAGAAGGTGACAGCAGTTAAAGTAAGGGCATTAATTGACAAAGTATGGGATCCTATAATTTGGGATAGGAATGTGTGGGAAGACCCTGTTGAAAATGAGAATTTTGAATTTTTAGATTTCCAAGGATTTACTCCACCTGAAGAAGTATTACCCTTAGCCCCACCCCTTGAAATAATGCTTTCTCCACTTGAGAAAATTAATCCCTCAGAGCCTGATAAACCAGAAGTGACTTTTGACAACCATACTGATGTTCCTCAAGGCAAATTGGTGAGAGGGGAACCAGCGCATTTAAAGCGTTTTGTTCTTGCCCTTTTCCTTGTGTCATACCTTAGGGTTGGAGATGCTGCTGCTCAATTAGATAAATTAAAAGCAATGGGTTTAATTGGAACCCGAGTTAACAAGGGACATTTGGCAGAATTGGATCGCCAGAGACAAGGTGATTGTAGTTATTATAATGGGCAGCATAGACAAAACAATGTATATGACAAACCCCGTAATGGGCAGCGAGGTGGAATTTCTAATGGTATGATTTGTTTGGGACTTTGGTGCTGGATAATCAATCATGGTATTTCCAGGGATGAAATGCATAGGAAACCTACTGCATCTCTGTATGATCTGTATAAGCAGAAAAATCCTCAAACAAATGATAGTAAGGCTGCAATGGATCATGGAAAAAGGAAGTCTCAGTCAGTGAATCAATTTCCAGACTTGAGACATTTTACAGATCCAGAACACCTTGAATGAAGGGGTGGCTGGGTTCCCCTGAGGAAAGATCTTTATAAGACACCTAAAAGTTTTGCTCTTAGTCTTTCTCCGATTCTTCCCCAGAGGGACCTATGGCCTTTTACAAGAGTAACTGTACACTGGAAGAAAGAAAATAATCAGACTTTCTGGAGGCTATTAGATACTGGTTCTGAATTGACACTGATTCCAGGAGATCCCAAGAAACATTGTGGCCCATCAGTTAGAATAGGGGCTGATTGAGGACAGGTGATTATAGGAGTTTTGACTGATGTGTGACTCACAGTAGGTCCAGTGGGTCCTCGAACACATCCTGTGGTCATTTCCCCAGTTCCAGAGTGTATAATTGGGATAAATATACTCAGAAATTGGCAGAATTCTCATATTGGTTCTCTAACCTGTGGAGTAAGGGCTATTGTGGTTGGAAAGGCAAAATGGAAGCCTTTAGGCTTCTCTTCCAAAGAAATTATTGAATCAAAAACAATATCGTATTCCTGGAGCTATTGCAGAAATTACTGCCACAATCAAGGACTTGAAAGATGCAGGGGTGGTAGTTCCCAACACATCTCCCTTTAACTCTCCCATTTGGCCACTGCAGAAGACATATTGATCATGGAGGATGACAGTTGACTTTCAAAAATTAAATCAGGTAGTAACACCAATTGCAGCTGCTGCAGATGTAGTTTTATTACTTGAGCAAATTAACACATCTCCTGGAAACTGGTATGCACCTATTGACTTGGCAAATGCCTTCTTCTCAGTACCTGTATATAAGGTCCACCAGAAGAAAATTCCTTTCCGTTGACAATGCCAGCAATATACCTTTACACTTTTGCCTCAAGGATATATTAACTATCAGCCCTGTGTCATAACTTAGTTCGAAAGTTCTTGATCATTTGTCTCTTCCACAAAATATCACATTGGTGCACTATATTGATGATATTATGCTGATTGGACCAAGTGAGCAGGAATTAGCAACCACTTTGGATTTATTGGTAACACATATGCATATCAGAGGATGGGAAATAAATCCAACCAAGATTCAAGGACCATCTACTTCAGTGAAATTCTTAGGAGTACAGTGGTGTGGGGCATGCAAAGATATTCCTTCTAAGGTGAAAGATAAGTTATTGCACCTGGCCCCTCCCACGACCAAGAAAGAAGCACAACATTTAGTGGGTGTATTTGGGTTCTGGAGACAGCACATTCCTCACTTAGGTGTGTTACTGAGGCCTATTTATCAAGTGACTCGGAAAGCTGCTAGATTTGTGTGTGGCGCAGAACAGGAGAAGGCTCTTCAACAGGTCCAGGCTTCTGTGCAGGCTGCACTACCACTTGGACCATATGATCCAGCAGAACCAACGGTACTTGAGGTATCAGTGGCAGAAAGGGATGCTGTTTGAAGCCTCTGGCAGGCCCCTGTAAGTGAATCACAGAAGAGACCTTTGGGATTTTGGAGCACAGCTCTACCATCATCTGCAGACAACTACTCTCCCTTTGAAAAACAGATCTTGGCCTGTTATTGGGCCTTAGTGGAAACTGAACGTTTGACAATAGGACACCAACTTACTATGCGACCTGAACTGCTCATCATGAGCTGGGTGTTATCAGACTCACCAAGTCATAAAGTAGTGCATGCACAACAGCAGTCTATTATCAAATGGAAGTGGTATATATGTGATTGAGCCAGAGCAGGTCCTGAAGGCACAAGCAAGTTACATGAAGAAGTTGCTCAGATGCCTATGATTTCTACTCCTGTTACAATGCCATCTGCTGCCAAGCATGAGCCTATAGCCTCATGGGGTGTTCCCTATGACCAGTTGACTGAAGAAGAGAAAACTAGGACCTGGTTTACTGATGGGTCTGCATGTTATGCAGGCACCACCCAGAAGTGGACAGCTGCAGCATTCCAACCCCCTTCTGGGACAACTCTGAAAGATACAGGTGAAGGAAAATCTTCACAGTGGTCAGAACTTCGGGCAGTACATATAGTATTACAGTTTGTTTGGAAGAAGAAATGGCCAGATGTACAAATTTTCAGTGGCTCATGGACTGTAGCCAATGGATTGGCTAGATGGTCAGGGACATGGAAGAATCAAAATTGGAAAATTGGTGAGAAAGACATCTGGGGAAGAAGTATGTGGATAGATCTCTTCAAATGGGCAAAGGATGTGAAAATATTTGTGTCTCATGTAAATGCTCACCAAAAGGTGACTTCAGCTGAGGTCCTGATAATAATAATCAAGTGGATAAGAAGAACCGTTCTGTGGACAGTCAGCCTCTTTCCCCAGCCATCCCAGTTATTGCCCAGTGGGTACATGAACAAAGAGGCCATGGTGGCCGAGATGGAGTTTATGCTTGGGCTCAGCAACACGGACTTCCACTCACCAAGGCTGACCAGGCTACAGCTTCTGCTGAATTCCAGATCTGCCAACAGCAGAAACAACACTGAGCCCCAGATATGAAACCATTCCTTGAGGTGTCCAGCCAGCAACCTGGTGGCAGGTTGACTATATTGGACCACATCCCCCCTGGAAATGACAGCGTTTTGTTCTTACTGGAGTAGATACTTATTCTGGTTATTGATTTGCCTTTCCTGCACATAATGCTTCTGCCAAAATTACCATCCAAGGACTCACAGAATGCCTTATCTATCATCATGGTATTCCACACAGAATTGCTTCTGACCAAGAAAATCATTTCACAGCTAGAGGAGTGTGATAGTGGGGCCACAATTATCTAGATCACTGGTCCTACCATGTTCCTCATCATCCTGAAGCAGCTGGTCTGATAGAAAGATGGAATGGACTTTTGAGGATACAGTTATGGTGCCAGTTAGGTAGCAACAGCATGGAGAGCTGGGGCAGAGTTCTTCTGAAGGCAGTATATGCTTTGAATCAGCGATCAATATATGGTACAGTTTCTCCCATAGACAGGATCCATTGGTCCAGGAATCAAGGTGTGGAGAACGGAATAGTCCCACTCACTATCACTCCTAGTGACCCTCTAGAAATATTTTTTGCTTCCCGTCCCCACAACTTTACGTTCTGCTGGCCTAGAAGTTTTGGTTCCAGAGGGGGGAGTGCTCCTATCAGCAGCCACAGCAAACATTTCATTGAACTGGAAGTTCAGACTTCTACTGTCCATTTTGGGCTTCTAATGCCCGTAAACCAACAGGCTAAGTAAGGAATAGCAGTGTTAGGAAGGGTGATAGATCCAGATTATCATGGGGAAATTGGATTGCCTCTCTGCTATGGAGGTAAGCAGTATTATGTCTAGAGTGCAGGAGATCCCCTAGGGCATCTGTTAATAAATTATAGGCTTCAATTTTGTCTAATTATTTTCCTTACAGGAACATTGTAATTTCATGAGGTTCAATTTATCAATTGTTGATTTAACTAGCTTAGACATTTATTATCTACTCAGAAAATGGATTCTTGCAGAATTATCAATGCAATTCATTGATATTTCTTACTTTCTCTTTTATTAGATCCAAAATCCTATTTTTATATTAAGTTCATTTATTCTGTTGGATATTACTTTTGTGCAGGGTGATAAAATGCTATATTTTCATTCTCCTATTTATGATCATTCAGATAGGGGAGCACAATTTGATGAGGATGCTTCTTATATATTAATCTATCAACATTTTTTTAAACACTAGTCATCAATTAAAAGAAGATAATCTCAGAAATTTCTCTTTGAGTTATTGAAATGTACAACTTATCTTCTGGGATTCTATTTCATATCTCTCTCACACACACACTCACAGATACAGAAATGTTTATAACTTTCTTGAACATTTTCAATTGTTAATTTGCTTGAAATATATTCACAAGACTTCCAATGATCTTTCCATATCATCAATTTAAAATAAGATCTTAAGCCAGGCAATAGTGGTGCACACCTGCAATCCAAGCACTCTAGGAGGCACAGGCATGAGATTTCTGCGTTTGAGGTCAGCCTAGTCTACAGAGTGAGTTCCAGAACAACAAGGGCAATACAGAGAAACCCTGTCTTCCAAGAAAACTAACAAATAAGCAAAGAAAAATTAAGATCTTCTGCATAATTCATCTTGAGTTATCATGAAGGTAAATTATATTCTATTGTTAACAGCCTGGGAAACCACAACTAATTAAGACTGGGAAGATTGTAGAGAGCATAAGATTGAAAACTTTTCTGTGAAATTTTGCTTTTTCTATTAATCACTTTTAATGCACACCTGAACTTTTGAAATCAGTTTCAAATTTCTATATTTATAGTAGAATAACTATTGAAATCACAATCGACAATAAGATCTGCACTAAATTTTTTTTTTATGTATTTTGAAATGGGAATAATTTGTAGGAGTGTACTGAGTTGTGGAAATCACAATGTTTGCTGGATGACAGCATTCTTATATTTACAGTGACAGCATGAATTTAAATCAGTGTTGTCCAGGGCATGTAAAACTACATTGAAACTTCTTAACACATTTGAGCATAAATGTTTATATATAAACAAATATAAATTTGCATTATATAATGTATGCATATATACATATATGTATATATATATTATATTTAAATGTATTTGAAGTGTTTTGATTCTCCCTCCAAATATCAAGTGCATTCCACAGGTTTTCATCCACACAGGTCTTACCTCAGCATGTGAACCTGAACAATATGACATTGCTGCCAAGCACCCATCATATGCTGGAACAGAAACAATTTGACACATCTCCAGAAATATTCTTAATGTATTTTTGTTATGGTATCCATACAAATGCATGTCAACTGTTCATTGTAAAGTGGAACAATTATAAGCCAAGAATCCTCCCTTACCTTTTTTCTTTTACCTAATATCACTTCAACTCTCTATCATCGTGTTGTAACATCACTTCTCTGTATCTTCCCTTTGTTCTAGCAAAACACCTTCCAGTCCAACTTATTTTCTCAAGAACCTTTAATATACAACTGAATATTTATAAAATATGGATACTCTATAGTACAAGTCTGTGTGTTCCTATTAAACATCCTATTTTTCTTCTCCACAGATTTCTAACTGAAAGATAAGACCAGCATCACAATATATACTAGGACTGGACACGTGATCAGATCTACAAAATTATTACATATATTGAAAACATCCAATGAGATTATATAGCTTAATTTTTCAAATTGCTGTACATAATATATTTTATCCAAATTTTTGATAGAATTAAGAAAAATTGAAGTGTATAATCCATTGATATTTTGTACCTCAACAAAAGTTGCACCTGAATCTTCCAAAACACTGAATTGTTTTCTAGACATATTTGCATTTTAAATTATTTAAATGAAATTAACAATGCTAGTGAGTAAAAATTAATTTGATAAAATTAATATTTGATTCCCATATCACAATAAAAGGTAATTTAATAAATAATACAAATGTGTAAAAAACCGAACATTATGGAACTGCTGAAAAAAGTGATTCAAGGTTTTCATGCAATTACATTTATTTATAAGTCAATTATAAACAAACCAGATCAATATCCGTAGCACTAGAGCCTAAACATGGGGTAGCATATTGGTGGTATCTCAAAGTGTATTTTAGAAGCAGAAACTAAATAGGCTATAGCTCATAATAGAGTTGCTTTGGTCCTTTCCATTCCCATTCTTGTCATGGATCACTGTATGGATGTATAGACTCTGCATTTAGGATACTTTTTAGGAATTCTCTCTTTATTTGACCATTAATCATTGACAGTGATGATTTGCCATCCTATATGTTTGATTGTTTCCATTTAATCTTTCACAAATTCAATGATGTAATTTGTTTGCAACCTTGTACATTATGGTAAAACATACCTGTAGTAATTAAGGATTAATATGATGAAACTGATGACATAATATACCAACCTATACATATTATAACTCACCATTTAAACTAATTTTTATTTCCATTCTCTTTTTTAATTTTCTTTGTTCTTTGTTTACATTTCTTTTTTTTTTTAATTTATTGATATATTTATTTACATTTCAAATGATTTCCCCTTTTCTGGTCCCCCCCCTTCCCGAAAGTCTCATCAGCCCCCTTCCCTCCCCCTGTTTTCCTACCCAACCCTTCCCACTTCACTGTTATGATTTTGCCTTATCACTGAGTCTTTCCAGAACAAGAGGCCACACCTCCGTTCTTCGTGTACCTCATTTGATGTGTGGATTATGTTTTGGTATTCCAGTTTTCTAGGTTAATGTCCACTTATTAGTGAGTGCATACCAGGATTCATCTTTTGAGTCTGGGTTACATCACTTAGAATGATGTTTTCCAGCTCCATCCATTTGCCTAAGAATTTCATGAATTCATTGTTTCTAATGGCTGAATAGTACTACATTGTGTAGATATACCACATTTTTTTGCATCCACTCATCTGTTGAGGGATACCTGGGTTCTTTCCAACTTCTGGCAATTATAAATAGGGATGCTATGAACATAGTGGAACATGTATCCTTCTTACATGCTGGGGAATCATTTGGGTATATGCCCAGGAGTGGTATAGCAGGATCTTCTGGAAGTGAGGTGTCCAGTTATCGGGGGAACCGCCAGACTGATTTCCAGAGTGGTTGACCAATTTGCAACCCCACCAGCAGTCGAGGAATGTTCCTCTTTCTCCACATCCTCTCCAACACCTGCTCTCTCCTGAATTTTTAATCTTAGCCATTCTGACTGGTAAAAGGTGAAATATCAGGGGTTTTGATTTGCATTTCCCTAATGACTAAAGAAGTTGAGCATTTTTAAAGATGTTTCTCTGCCATCCGAAGTTCTTCAGGTGAGAATTCTTTGTTTAACCCTGTACCCCATTTTTAATAGGGTTGTTTGGTTTTCTGGAGTCTAACTTCTTGAGTTCTTTATAAATATTGGATATTAGCCCTCTATCTGATGTAGGATTGGTGAAGATCTTTCCCCAATTTGTTGATTGCCGATTTCTCCTTTTGACGGTGTCCTTTGCCATACAGAAACTTTGTAATTTTATGAGGTCCCATTTGTCAATCTTAGAGCATACGCTATTGGTGTTCTGTTCAGAAACTTTCTCCCTGTACCGATGTCCTCAAGGGTCTTCCCCAGTTTCTTTTCTATTAGCTTCAGAGTGTCTGGCTTTATGTGGAGGTCCTTGATCCATTTGGATTTGAGCTTAGTACAAGGAGACAAGGATGGATCAATTTGCATTCTTCTGCATGCTGACTTCCAGTTGAACCAGCACCATTTGTTGAAAAGGCTATCTTTTTTCCATTGGATGTTTTCAGCCCCTTTGTCGAGGATCAAGTGCGTCCTAGGTGTGTGGGTTCATTTCTGGATCTTCAAGCCTGTTCCATTGATCTGCCTGCCTGTCACTTTACCAATACCGTGCAGTTTTTAACGCTATTGCTTTGTAGTATTCCTTGAGGTCAGTGATACTGATTCTCCCAGAATTTCTTTTGTTGCTGAGAATAGTTTTAGCTATCCTGGGTTTTTTTGTTATTCCAGATGAATCTGAGAATTGCTCTTTGGTTTCAGTGCAAAATTTTATCAGACCATCAAAGAAAACCTAACATCAATACTCTTCAAACTATTCCACAAAATAGAAACAGAAGGGACCCTACCCAATTGCTTCTACGAAGCCACAATTACGCTGATACCAAAACCACATAAAGATCCAACAAATAAAGAAAACTTCAGACCAATCTCCCTTATGAACATTGATGCAAAAATACTCAATAATTTTTTTGCCAACCGAATCCAAAAACACATCAAAACGATCATCCATTATGATCAAGTAGGCTTTATCGCAGGGATGCAGGGTTGGTTCAATATACCGAAATCCATCAATACAATCCACTACATAAACAAACTCAAAGGAAAAAAAACCACATGGTCATTTCATTCTATGCTGAAAAAGCATTTGACAAAATTCAGCATCCTTTCTTCCTGAAAGACTTGGAAAGAAGAGGAATTCAAGGCCCATACCTAAACATCGTTAAAGCAATATACAGCAAACTGGTAGCCAGCATTAAACTAAATGGAGACAAACTTGAAGCAATCCCACTAAAATCAGGGACTAGACAGGGCTGCCCACTTTCTCCTTATCTTTTCAATATTGTGCTTGAGGTACTAGCTCGGGCAATTCGATAACATAAGGAGGTAAAAGTGATAAAAATTTGAAAGGAAGAAGTCAAACTATCATTATTTGCAGATGACATGATAGTCTACCTAAGTGACCCAAAAAAACTCCACTAGAGAACTCCTACAGCTGATAAACAACTTCAGCAAAGTGGCAGGTTATAAAATTAATTTAAGCAAAGTAGTGGCTTTCCTATACTCAAAGGATAAGCAGGCTGTGAAAGAAATTAGGGAAATGACCCCCTTCACAATAGCCACAAACAGTATAAAGTACCTTGGGGTGACTCTTACCAAACATGTGAAAGATCTATATGACAAGAACTTCAAGACTCTGAGGAAGGAATTGGAAGAAGACCTCAAAAATTGGGAAAACCTCCCATGCTCATAGATCGGCAGGATCAATATAGTTAAAATGGCCATTTTGCCAAAAGCAATATAGAGATTCAATGCAATACCCGTCAAAATCCCAACTCAATTCTTCACAGAAATAGTTTTATCTTCCAATGATTTCGCCTTTCCCAGTTCCCTCCTCCTGATAAGTCCCATAATCCCCATTCCCTTGACCCATTCCCCAATCATCCACTCACATTTTTCTTTCCTGTGTCCTGGTATTCCCTTACTATGATGCATCAAACATTTCCAGGACCAGTACCTTCTCTTTCTTTCTTTTTGGGAATCATTTGATATATCAATTGTGTCTTTAGTATTCAGAGCTTCTGGGTTCATAGCCACTTATCAGTGATTACATTGCATGTGTATTCTTTTGTGATTGGGTTACTCAATTGGAATGATGGTTCCAGTTCCAACTATTTGATAAAATAAATTCATGAATTCACTGTATTTAATTTCTGAGAAGAACTCCATAGTGTAAATATACCACATTTTTTTTTATACAGTCTTCTATTGAGCGACATCTGGGTTCTATCCAGTTTCTGGCAATTTCTGATAGAAGTAGAAACATGCTAATTTGTTTCGTGATTGCTATCTTCTAATTCAAAATTCAGAAATATATAGTGAAGAGATATGAGGGTGGAACGCAAGTATGCTACTTTTTTTTTTCATTAAGAAGATGAAATGTTACAGCATATATAACCATGAAAATTTCCTTTTATTTAGTTTAACTATTTTTCCTAGATGTACAAGTATCCTTTTTTTATTTAGTAAGTAGGTAAGCATAGGAATGATTTGTGTCTTTGTAAGAGAAAAAAAATTTTTTGAAGTGTTGCAAAATGCCTCTTTATGGATCACACTGCATATTTCATGCTGTGTAAGAGAGAGATGTGATATACATTTGTATTTTTATATATATGGAAGATGAGAGATTGTGTCCTTTTACTTTCGAATTTTAGGAAACAATTCGTTAATATAAGTTGAAAAATAATATTGATACTTTAGTGTACAAACCTGGCTCAAACATAAATTTCATTTGGTATAAAAAAATAAAAGGGAATATTTCAAGATTAGATTAAAAGTATCATTCTGTTGGTCATTTACTTCTGTCCATGTAAAAGGTCCTTTCTCTATTTTTCTCTTATTAAATTAATGCCATTGATCTTATTGCTCCAATTGTATTTTCAATATAATGGTACACAATATTTTATGGAAGTTTTGTGTTTAAGTGGTTTTATTTTCTTTGTTTTTAATTTTCTTTTACCATTTTACTTTAATTGCCTGTTGTCTATTAAGAAGAGAAAAAAGTGGTGTGAATAGTATTTATGAATTATAATTGAAGGTAAAATAACCTTATAGCAATTCATATGAAAAAAAATACTCTTATTTTAAATTTTAAAATGGAATAAAATTACACAGTCTTTTCTCCTTTCTATGGATTTGTTTCCTATGCAATATGCTTTAATTGGTTATATACACTCGAGCAGTAAATATTTATTTATTCTTTGGAAAGCCCCTTACATCCCTGAACACAGAAGTATGATTTGGAATTTGAGTTGAAAATATTTCCTGTTTCTCATGACTGCACTTGTATGTGTGCATGTAACACTTAAAATACTCAAAGATATAAACACATCTATTGAAATTGTTATGTTGAAACGTCTGTAATAGTAAAACCTGAAATAAATGATTACTGGCTAAATCATAAATATATCTGTGTTGAATTTGAATGGTAATTTCAAAAAATGTTTAATTATAACTCTATTACAACAGATAAGGAATAGTTTGGCCTCTTTTAATACACTGTGATATAAAATACATAAATCAAAACTGAATAATTATTTGAATTGAGTGTCTTGTTTCCAGTTTCTGAGATTTATAAGTTGTCACAGTAAGGACTGTAAATGACTATACAAATTAATACCATATCACTCCAATTCTGAGATTAAAGTCATGTCATATAGCATATATCATGGATTTTGAAAACCAAAGTTCAGAATAAATATCTCAGTTTTACTAAAATAGCAATTTATAAGACTCACGTAGAAAAATAATTTAATTTTTGGATTTCAGTTACATATGATAAAAGTATGCAAATCAGTACCATTTTACCATGCACAATACTAGATGTAATACAAATGACAGGCAGGATAGTGGTGGCACATGGCTTTTTCCAAGCTATTGGGAGGCAGAGGCAGGAGGATTTCTTAGTTCAAGGCAAATCTGGTCTACAAAATGTGTTCCAGTACAACAAGGGCTACACAGAGAAAACCTGTCTCCCATACACAAACAAACACACAAACTACCAAGAAAACAAAAAGAAAGAGAGAGAGAGAGAGAGAGAGAGAGAGAGAGAGAGAGAGAGAGAGAGAGAGAACAGATAATTGACACCACGATAAATTTTGTCGTTCCAGAAAGGGCTTGCTTATATATTGGATTTAATAAAACAAAGTAAATATTGAGGGAATTCTTCCTAAATATTTCTTTATGATTTTATGTGAAGAATGTTGAAATGACATACAAAAAACAAACTCAAATACTGAAATTGCACCAGAGAAAATTGGTCTTTCCAAAATGAACTTGCTTATATATTGGATATAATAAAACAAAACATTGAAAACATTGAAAATATAATAAAACATTGAAAGAAAACTTTTCTAAATATTTATCTATGATTTAAGGGAAGATAGTTAAAATCACATACAAACAAACAAACAAAAAGTCAAACAGCGCAGTGACACCAGAGAAATTTTATCTTTCCAGAAAAAAAAAAACTTGCTTATTCCAATAATATAATAAAACAAAACAAATATTAATGAAAGTCTGTCCTAAATATTTATTATTTTTTGTTAAGATTGTTGAAAGGATTAAAAATGTAAAGGTAAATGAATGGAAGTGCTTATAGATAGTCAAATAAATAATAATAACAAAAGAAAATGCTTACACAGCACATGGCTAAGGAGTGCATTTAAAACTTTTGCAATGAGAACTCATCATTATTATTGCATGTTTTCCTTGGGTACATAAGAAATTTGAAGGATTTATAATTAGTTAATATATAAGTATCATAAATGGAAAATTGGAATGTGATATGTATGAGGAGTCAAGTTCCTTATAAAAGTTTTGAAAACAAGAAACTGACAAATACACCACTGTTGAGTTACGGTGAGAAATTTGACATTCTCTACAGCAAAATGAAATTAAATTATATATGATGAAAACATGATACCTCAAATTGAATGAAAAAGAAAATGGAGAAGTCTAAAACGCATAGGCAAAGGGAAAACTTTCTTAAATAGAAAAGTTTTCTTTCAGGTAGAAAGAGCATCATATAAATGGGAGGAAAAGAACCTGAAATGCTTTTATAAAGCTAGTTATCATGTCCATAGTACACAGAAACCATATATAGATTTTGAAAATATGTTCACTAAATCTACATCTAATAATGGGCTAATATCAAAAATGTTTACAAATAGGAAGGAATTAAACTTTCAGAAACATATTTATCCAAAGAAAAACATGGATAAAAAATGTAAAGAGAGTTCGCAATAGAGGACAATGAAATGGCCAGGAAACATGTTCATAAATATACAACATCTAATGGCCAGGAAAATATATAAGAAACATACATCTTCGAATGGCCAGGAAAATGTACAAAAATTTATACCATCATTATTCCTTAGAGAAATTAATAGAGAAATCACCCTGAGATTCCACCTAACATCTGTCACAATAGCTTATATTAAAGATAGTGGAGAGAATATTGAGATAAAGAAACAATCTTCTTTAAATTAAAAAAAAAAAAAAACTGGTACATCCATTCCAGACCTCTATGTAACTTTATATCAACTATCATACTGAGTGAGCAAACCCAGACCCAGAAAGATTGGAATGGCATGTGTTAACTAATAAATGGATATAAAAATTACAGATTAGTAGTGACAACCCAAAGACCATAATTAGTGTATCAAGAAGTATGGTACAAATGAGGAGGCTTCACTTTAAAACAGGAACACAACAATCGCATGAGGGAGAGAAATGGAGAAACTTTTGTAGGATGCTGTACAGTTAGGGGAAATGGCAGCTGCTAGATTAGGGACGTTTAAAAATTGAAGATCAGGGGTTCTGGAAAATGAATGTAATGTGCCCTTGAATAATTTAAACTTCAATGCAAGTGTAATGCCTGGAAGGCATCCAGAAATACATAGACATGTGTGATGGAAGACATTTCTAAGATACAATAGGTGAGAATTTAGTTTTTTTCCTTATATATAAATTTGGGTTATTTATGTGACATGTTTATGTTTATTAGCATGCTTATTTTGAGAAGAATTTCATGATATTTTATGCAAAATAACATACAAAATGCCTACATTTAATTATCATCCATGGTGACATGGAACCTGGAGATTATACCTCAAGTATAGTTTTAAATCCCCCAGCCCCAGTATATGGATGGGATAATATTTCCGGCTTCAATATTTTTGACCCAGATTTCCTCATCTCTTAAAGTATTGCAGGAGAAAAAAATTAATCTGAGATTTAAGGAAAAGCAAAATAATATCTGACCTAACTTCGGTTCCATCCCATGTGGAAGAAGTGAACCCTGGCAATATTATTATTACTATGTTGTGCTTGCAGTTTGAGGATTAATAGTATTTTTTCTGAATGGCTGTACCAGTAGAAAACAGAGACAAATGTACATATTTATTACCAGACATCGGACTGAGGTCATGGTATACTATGTAAGAGTGAGGGACAGAGGTTAAGCTTCAAGTATTCTTGATCCCTAGGATTTCACAAAGTGTAAACCAGAAACATTCTTACTGTTGCCGATCTTAAACCCCAGGGAAACTATGGTGAAGTGCACTGCCTTGATCTCCTTCAGTTTTAGAGTCAGTCTAGTAGAAACTATGATTTTGGGAATGGGGATGCAAGGTAAATTTGCTTGGGATCAGCAAATCAGGACAATGAAGAAGGAAGGTTGTAAGAAATACTGGGAATAGAGGATAACATGTTTGATACAAATATATATTTAATAAACATTCACACCATCATTAAATATTTTTGTACACATCCTAGGAGGCTCAAAAAATTAATAATAAAAGTCATCTTTCAATATTTTAAGTTATTTCACATCATAGTAGATCCCAGAAACATTCATGATATGGATATTCATGGATACATTTTTACTACACACTTGTCTTGAAAAAAATAAGGAAATTAAATTATATATCATTCTCAACTTAAATGGAGAACGTGGAATATGGCCAAATCCAGTTTTGTGTTATTCAAGAAAAAATTAAGAGTTAGCAAATAATACATTATAAAAATGTGTTTCATTGAATGTAGAATTAATTATAATATCCATTATTATGTGTTATAAACAAAAAAAGGAAAATAAAGTTAATATAGTGAATGTTGTACAGTAGGAATAACAGAAAATACAGAGTAAGGGAAGAAGTATAATTGTGAAGCTATTTAACGTTTTATATTATTAAAGTGATAAAAATGCTAATTATTAATTTGAAAATAATAAATTAGAAAAAAGAATGACTGTTGAGTTGGTTGATGGGAAATAGTAAAGATCAAAGTTTAGCTGGTTAGTTTACTGAAAAAAAAATGCATTTTTTCCCAACAAAATCTATTCTCTTAACTATTTGAATGTAAAGGTGAATGAATACATACATGAAATCCCTAACACTATACAGATCATTAGATTTTGCTTTTGCAATACTAATTTTAAGTTTGTAATGTCTACTATTAGTTGTGTACACTCTCTAAATTTAAATCTTATTTAAGATACATTTTAGAATTTAATTACCTTGCTTTTATACCATCACATTAAGAGACTTTCTTTATGACTTCCTTTTGTTTAAAGACCTCCAAGCAAATATTTTGTTTAAAGACCTCCAAGCAAATCTATATCCCTATAGATTTAGAGATATGAAACAATGTCTTGTGTTCCTTCTCACAAATATTTTTATCTCAAAATAACATATGAAAACTTATATTTTGATTATTTTGTTTAGTAAGAGAGTGTGTATGATAGGGATAAATGTAAGAAAGGGTAATGATGCATTCTAATTCAAACAAAACTAAAATAAAAGAACAATGGGATGAGAATTTATATCAGTTCTCAGGTGTCTAAAATCAATTATAAGCCATTATAAAATTCTATTATTCTTATATACTTCTGCTGCAATATTCCATTTCAACATTCCCTTTTGAATACATTGATAATTAATAATTTACCACTAGTTTAGAAATCAGAAAAAAATCAGTTTAAACAAAAATGTGAGGCACTTTTTATATACAATTTTTGCGAATGCAATAAATGCAATAAATACATTTTTGCTCGTCTTCTTGGTGGTACCATAAAACATTTTTCTAGACAACAAGATGAATGGATTCAGTCTGATTTTGAGACAAGTCAATATCTTATGCAAATGAGAAAAGAGAAAAAAATTGGTCTTTTATGCATATATAATTTTGAGATTATTGCTAACCTTATATTTATAATTAGATATAGTCTTTATTTACATTTCAAATATTATCCCACTTCCTGGTTATCCCTCTGATATCACCTGATCCTTTCACTGACTTCCAAATGGTCACCAAAGGAAGAAATCATATTTACCTATCCCAACATTCCCCTATAAGTGGTCATTGAACCTTCACAGGACCAATGTTCCTTCTTTCCTTTGTTGTCCAAGAAATCCATCCTCTACTATATATGCAGCTGTAACCACGGAACCATCCTTGTATACGCAAAGGTAATGGGCTTAGTATCTGAAAGAAATGGGGTTACGTGATAGTTTCACTTCTTGTTTATCCTATGGGGTACAAGCTACTCAATCTCCTTGGTTCCTTTCTCTAGCTCCATCATTGGGGAACTTGTACTCAGTTCGATAGGTGGTAGAGAGAGCCCACCTCTGTATTTATGGTGTCAATATACAGTTATATCATACTCATGTTAACAAGTGCTTGTTGACATTCACAATAGTGGCTGGTTTGGGGAACTGTATATGTGAAGGAACCCCTTCACATAAGAAGGGGCAGGGTCTTTTTGTTCTGTCTTTATTAGTATGCCTTTCATGGCAAAAATTAACGAGTACGGTGTAGAAATTTGGTCCCACTGGTAGACTCAATTTACTGTGAAAAACATTCTTTAAGATGGTCTATCAACATTTTTGTGTCTTTGACCTTATGAAATTTGTTTTCAAAATGGACCCTCAGGGTGTAACTATTATGTTCGACAGGAAAGGAACACTGGTGTGCTCTCTTACTTTGCTGGCCTTATTCATTCTTCTTTGAATCTCTTCGTCTTTTTTTTTTTTTTTGGTAGGTGGTTGTCTCAGAAAGGCATGTTAAAATATGAAGAAAATTTAGTGAGACCATAGACATTGAAGAGTTCATTAATATGTGGATATAATAAAACAAGTGTGGAGAAATAATATTGAAAAATTAACTTTGAAACTAAAGCTTTTTTCACACAAATGTTTATATTAAACTCAATTGAATTAGTAGTTCCGATTTCTCTTCATGTATTCCACCTCTCGATTTATTAAATGGCTTCTGTATAAACAGGGTATTTACTATCATCTCTTCCCTTTCCTACATAAAATGTTATTATTCATAGAATGTTTTCAGAGTATTATAGAAAGCAAAATTTCACAAAAAAGGGAGATTTATAAAAATCAAGGATCTGACCACTCTTTCCACCTGCAACTTAAGAAAATGTCAATTAGTGATAACAACCTAGCTAAAAATTCTGATTTGAAGCACTATCTATGAATGTTTTCAGGATGGCATGTGTTGCAAATCACGATTAAATAATGTGAATTTTATATATTTGTGCAATGATTATTAGTATGAAATTAATCTTTATATTAAGCAATTGTTCTTTGATGATTTTGAATTTCAAATTGATAAATATATGCACTTGTTAAGAAAAGAGTCCATGAAAACGGGTTGAAGTCATTTACATTCATTGTATAATAAAGGACATAATATAGGCCAAATTGTCTGAGCTAATATATATTTATATTTGTAAATAATGTCACCAATTTAACATACTTTTCAACATAGACTACAGGTATCGTATACTGAATAGAAAGTAAAATATATTTTATGACTAATATTTTCTAGAGGTACTTCAAACAAACAAACAGGATGAGAATTGTACACGCCCAATGAATAATGGTCACTCAAAATGAAAATACATTAGTTGTTAAACTATATTTCTACTAATTAATAAATTGCATTTACTAGGGAGTAAGGGAGTGCAATTTTTAATTTTATGATATTTATTCTTTACTACCAAGAATAATTCATTTCAATTAAAATTGGAATGTTATCGTACGTCTGCCAAAATATTAATTCTTTTGGAATATTACAGGTTCAGCATAATTAAATTGTCCAAAAAATCATGGAGTGTACTCTTCAGTTTTACTTAATTATATAAAAACTTTGATAAAATATTTTAATTACAGTTGTTTGAGAAATTAATTAAAATAATATCATTGGGTTTTGAATAAATATAAGTGATTTGCACACCTGAAGAGGTGTCCAGTCTTAAGTTGTTTTTTTTTGTTTTTACAATTACAAATCTTTCAATTACAAATCTGTGAGGAAGACAAAGACAATGAAGGAAAAGGATTACTAAAATTTGTACTATTGAGCATTTCTATTATTGATTTTCTAAAGTGGAAATTTAAAATTTCTCAAGAAAATAAGTTATTATGGAAAGAGTTTTGCTGGGGAAAACAAATGAAGGAACAAATGAGAAATAATTATGTAGGCTAAATAAAGCAGGGGAAGAAAGATTCCTTGCTAATGGCATTCTTGTATTAGTCCACCTAACATTGAATAGTATACTTCCATTTGGAGGAATAAAATAATAAGGAATTAACTAAAACATTCTCTGGGTGTATGTCCCAGTTCTTTCTGCTGCAGCATATAGTGGGAGAGTTTCAACAATCTCATCTCAGTCAGGATTACAAGGTAATGTAAGACGTGTGATAAGGCAAAACCAGTGTTATTTTGAAAGACATTATATTTTCAATTCACACTCACTAAGGCTTAGATGGAGCTCCTTATAGAGCTAGCTTTGCAATGATTGTTTGGATCATATCTTCACTGATCTCGTCTTTGCAGAGAGAGGCACAGGTGAAATCTTGTCCTGCTATTCTTCCAAATACCCCCTGCTAACTTGTATGTTGGCTGTATCCTGGACATCTCTGCTTGGTATGGTAAAAACTGCTAATTCTTAATTGTTTCCTGATTCTACTGACATTTCAAATGATTCCCATTTTCTAGCCCCCCACTCCCCAAAAGTCCCAAAAGTCCCATAAGCGACGTTTTCGTTTTGCCCTATACTGCTTCACTGAGTCTTTCCAGATAAGGGGCCACACCTCCGTTCTTCTTGTACCTCATTTGTTGTGTGGATTATTTTTTGGGTATTCCAGTTATATAGGTTAATATCCACTTATTAGTGAGTGCATACCATGATTCATCTTTTGAGTCTGGGTTAACTCACTTAATATGATGTTCTCCAGCTCGAACCATTTGCCTAAGAATTTCATGAATTCATTGTTTCTATGGCTGAATAGTATTCCATTGTGTATATATACCACATTTTTTGCATCCACTCTTCTGTTGAGGAATACCTGGGTTCTTTCCAGCTTCAGGAAATTATAAATAGGACTGCTGTGAACATAGTGGAGCATGTATCCTTATTACATGCTGTGGAATCTTCTGAGTATATGCCCAGGAGTAGTATAGTAGGATCTTCTGGAAGTGAGGTGTGCAGTTTTCGGAGGAATCGCCAGACTGATTTCCAGAGTGGTTGAACCAATTTGCAACCCCACCAGCAGTGGAGGAATGTTCCTCTTTCTCCACATCCTCGCCAACACCTGCTGTCTCCTGAATTTTTAATCTTAGCCATTCTGACTGGTATAAGGTGCAATCTCAGGGTTGTTTTGATTTGCATTTCCATAATGACTAATGAGGTTGGGTATTTTTTAAGATGTTTCTCTGCCATCGGAAGTTCTTCAGGTGAGAATTCTGTGTTTAACTCTGTACCCCATTTTTAAAGGGCTATTTGTTTTTCTGGAGTCTAACTTCTTGAGTTCTTTATATATATATATATTGGATATTAGCCCTCTATCTGATGTAGGATTGGTGAAGATCTTTTCCCAATTTGTTGGTTGCTGATTTTTCTTTTGTTGGTTTCCTTTGCCTTACAGAAACTTTGTAATTTTATGAATTATTATTTGTTGAAAAGGCTATCTTTTTTTCCATTGGATGTTTTCAGCCCCTTTCTTGAGTATCAAGTTGCCATAGGTGTGTGAGTTCATTTCTGGATTTTCAATCCTGTTTCATTGATCTGCCTGCCTGTCACTGTAACAATACCATGCAGTTTTTAACATTTTTGCTCTGTAGTATTGCTTGTGGTCAGGGATACTGATTCCACCAGAATTTCTTTTGTTGCTGAAAATAGTTTTAGCTATTCTGGGTTTTTTGTTATTCCAGATGAATTTGAGAATTGCTCTTTCTAACTCTGTGAAGAATTGAGTTGGGATTTTGGTGGGTATTGCATTGAATCTGTATATTGCTTTTGGCAAAATGGCCATTTTAACTATATTGATCCTGCCAATCCATGAGCATGGGAGGTTTTCCCATTTTTTAGGTCTTCTTCCATTTCCTTCTTCACTGTCGTGAAGTTCTTGTCATACAGATCTTTCATATGTTTGGTGAGAGTCACCCCAAGGTACTTTGTACAATTTGTGGCTATTGTGAGGGGGGTCATTTCCCTAATTTCTTTATCAGCCTGCATATCCTTTGAGTATAGGAAGGCCACTGATTTGCTTGAGTTGATTTCATAACTTGCCACGTTGCTGAAGTTGTTTATCAGCTGTAGGAGTTCTCTAGTGGAGTTTTTAGGGTCACTTCGGTAGACTATCATGTCATCTGCCAATAATGATAGTTTGACTTCTTCCTTTCAAATGTGTATCCCTTTGTCTCGAGTGCATGAGATCCCCTAGGGCGTCCCTTAATACTACCTTGTTCTGTGATTTAAAGTCAATGGGAAACTACAACAGCCTAATCCAAGCAGATGACAAAGGACACAGACACATCAGGAATGAAGGTATAGGTCAATCCTCCAGGAAAGAAACCAAGACCTGCTTAAGTACTTCCCGAAGGTGAAGGAAATACAGAATGAGTAGCAGGGCAAGGTAGTTATAAATACCAGCTAAAACCACTTAACCAGTTGCAGAAACGAGGATTATCACTTTAACATCAATTGGTATTGAAATACTGAAAGAATGTTCCCGAGGGACATTTCCCCATTGTAAATTTACAAATGTGTTTGTGATTGTACTAGGAATAGTTATATCATGTTAGGCGTATTCACAATCCTGTTATTGCTTCATGTGGACTTGAGATATTATTTGTGTCAAGTTGACAAGGGGTAGATTGTAGTGGCTATTCCTGATTGTCAACTTGACTCTATCTGGAATGAACTACAGTCTAGAATTGGAAGACTCACCTATGACCCTAATTTGGAGGCTCAAATATATAACTTTCTGACCTGGATCTTGGTATAGAGATCTTGAAGCATAGTGACTAAGACACGGAGATCTCCGAGTTCAAGATCATTAGGGATTAAAGGCATGGATGCACACACCTTTAATCTGGGCCACACTCTCTGTTGGAGACCTACAGCCTTTAATCTGGGCCACACCCTCTGTTAGAGATGCACAGCCTTTAATCTGTGCTACACCCTCTGCTGGAGATATATAATGACATTGAAAGAAGGAAGATTTACTCTCTCTCACTCTTCCTAGCCTGCTTGCCTCCTGGGACTGAAAAACTGCTATATCCTTGTACGTCCATCCACAGCTGCTGCTGACCATTGTTGAGGAGTTGGACTATAGACTGTAAGTCATCAACAAATTCAGTAACTATATAGAGACTGCCCATATGTTCTGTGACTCTAGAGAACCCAAACTAATACAATCCAGGTCTATATAAATATATTATTAGCATGGAGAACTCTAGGTTCTCTGCTTCCTCTCCTATATACAAGGTGTTCCTAGTGGTTTTCAAGATATCCAGATCCAGCATTTGGATCTGGTCAAGAGCAATACAACTCCTGTCATTCTGACTTAAGAATTTGGATATTGAATTTTGCAACTATTAAATAAATTTTCTCTTTCTTGTTTGTCATCATGCGTATAAATCATTTGGCATTATTTAAAACATACTGAAGATATTATTAACTTCAATTGACCACTGTCTGCAAAAAGAGGCATGGTAAGATTTAGGTTTGTGTATAGTGTGGATAATAGAAGAATTTTTTATATCTTCAAGAAAGCAAATTCTTCCAATTACAATTCTTATTGTAGAACCCGTCAATAAACACAGAAGTGAGAAAAGACATTTATTGAAGGATGGTTTGGGAGCCGAAGGAAATATCACCTTATTGGTAGGAGGGTATAAGCTAAGGGGCAATGTTGTTGTACAATCCACAAATTTATGTGTTCAAATCTTTGATATAGAGTTTCATTAACTAATGACCTAGGATGAGGTAGCAGAACACATATGTAAAAGTAATGCTCTTGATATTAATTTTAAAGAGAATAGATTGTTTAAAACAGATTTATTCTTCAAAATAATGTGCAGGCTCTAATATTACAAAAAGACATTTAAAAATATTTAAATTGCCAATGTTCTATTAGTTGCTGTTAACAATTCTATCACAAGCTCAAGATTTTAACTCACCCATATTTGTTATTAAAAATATCAGACAAGTGGATCTATTATATCCTAAACAAACTGTGGCACAGGAAACTCAAATAAAAAAGAGAGTTTATTTAATTTAAATGATTTTAAAAGCTTTGAGAAAATGTTAATTTGTTAAGACCTTACCTAAGCTTGCCAAAACATGACATAAACCTCTCTTTGGTAGTCTCAAGGGGAATGCAAATCCTAATCCCATAGACAATTAACTGATGTGGGATAATTTACTTTACAAAAACAGCAATTGTTGGCTGTTTCACAACAGTCCTTTTGTAAAGGGACCACTAACGTAAATTCATATTTGTTTACCTCCAAGAAAAGTTTGAGCACCCTATTATGGCTCTGTTGCTATGTTAATACAAAATTATGAGATAGAATCAGAAAAATGTTTAATAAAAAATGATATTTATTCCTTAGTCCAAAGAGCCATTGCATTGGTTTTTGAAGAATACTAGTAGTTGGCCTTTTGCATAGAAAAATTTTAAGGCAAATTTGATAATCTTTATTTCAAACACAAAATTTTTAAAATTTGCCTCTCTCTATATTTTTGTTAATGTATGCATACAGTCAATAAATAATGCATTTACTATATTTATAAACAACTCCTCTATGATAGAGAAATATAAACATTTAGATTGCATGTTTATTATCTTAAATAATTCTCCTGCTTCACAAAAAATTAAATTATGTGCTATAGCCACTTTTTATTAAAATATTAAGTAATCAAGATTTTAATTCGTACACTTATAATTAAAATAAATATCTCATGACTTACAATTGCTTAAAATTATATTTTTTAAAATTATTTATTTTTATAGATATTGCTAATATTCAAATTTTATACGAATATGAATTATAGAGAGTATATTGTATACTCTCTTTTGCTTTTAAGACATTTACAACTCATTCTACATTTTCCAGATTCTTTAATGAAAACAATGCCAGAACAGATTTACATATCAGTCAAATTATAGACTTTACAAAAAGGTTTAATTCTTTATATCATCAAAATAATAATAGCTTAAGACAATAATTTAATATTTCTAGAAATGTACAAGTCAAAGTATAAAGACTTGTCCTTAGTGTCCACAAGTTCTTAATATACCACACAATAGTGGTAATTCTGGAGGATTCGTACCTAATCAAGAGAAAAAAATGTAATTCATATTTGTGATTTAAAAAAATTAATTAAAAAATGTACATATGACTATTAACAGGTTTTCAAGCTTTTAATTATAATTGTGATAAGAGAAGAAGCACCTAAAAGTGAATTAGTCATTGCCTATGTTGTTTTTCTATACTAGATTTTTCAATAATTTTACTACAAATATTATAACTAACTTTTACAGTGAGTATTTTGAGATGTTTTGTTAACAATATAATATTAGGCATATTACTGAGATTCCTTATAATCCTCAAGGACAGGATATTGTGGAATAGGCTCATTGAACGTTTAAACAATATTTTCATAAACAAAAGAGAGGAATATCATATCTCCATACAATACAATTTTTTTAGAATTTCAAAACCAAGGAACTCTGAGTGTGGGAAGAGGAAAAGTTTGTGTTTTTTCTATAGTATGCTGAAGGAACATGCTAGCAGCCAGAGTGGTTAACAAGTTATGGAGATCATTGAAAATGGTCTCGGTCCATGACATTTTTAGACAACTTCTGCTAATGCTGACATTACTGACATCTGTAGACTCAACATCCCCCTGCAGAATTTTTATGTCTTATGAACATTTCAGAAGAAACATGCATTCCCTTGATAATCGGCCTTTTCCTGACTACCACTGTGGTGGCTCCTTGAGTGGCAGGGGAATGATTAGGACATTCCATTGTAATCATCGTTAAATTAGCTAAACAATTTCAATTAGCAATAGAGGCTTCTATTGAATCTTATGCTTCCCTGCAAAGGCAAATAGCTCCACTTTCCCAAGTTACAGAAACTAATGTAACATAAATGAAAACCCGCACTATCTCCAGCAAACCTTTAAATTCCCATAGATAGATGTACCAAGGAATTCCATCACACACACACACAAACACACACTCACACGTGCATATACACACAAACTAAAAAAAAAAAAAAAACAGAAATAAAAAAAAAAATGTACACAGTATCTATGAAAAAAATCCAGCATTTCAAAGGATACTGAAGAAAAAAACAAAAAAAAAAAAGGGACAGAAACTATGCTTTAGAAAAGCAAGAAACCACTGAATAGTAATTTTCAACACGTCCACAGGGAGATTACCAAGAAAATTACAAGAAATAGCAGGAAGTAAAATCACTATTCCTTTATATTCCTTAAACTCAATACACACAATTCCCCCAATGGAAAGACATAGATTAATAGGCTGGATATAAATAGGACCCAATATTTCGCTAAATACAGGAAACTCATCTCAGTGTCAAAAACAAACACTACTTCAGAGTAAAAGGCTGGAAATTTTTTTCTAAGCAAATGTTCCCAGGAAATGAGCTGGATTTGTCATTAAAATAATAGTGATTTTCATCTTAAAGTTGTCAAAAAATACACAGAAGGACACTTCGTGCTTATCAAAGGAAATATCCACCAAGAAGAACTCTCAATTTTGAATATTTATGCTCCAAATACAAGGTCACCTGCATTCATAAAGGAATTTTTACTAAAGCTTAAAGCTCACTTCACACCACACAATAATTGAGGGTGACTTCAACACCCCATATTGTTCAATGGACAGATCAGGAAAACACAAAATAAACAGAGATAGAGTGAAAGTAACAAGTTTTGGACCAAATGTATTGAATAGATAAAAAGAATATACATTTTCAGTACGACCATATCCATTATCCACAAAACAGACTTCAACAGATATTAGAAAATCCAAATTATCCCATGCCTCCTGTCAGATCACTATGGAGCAAAGGTTTTATTCAGTAGAAACAATAACAACAGAAAGCCTACAGACACATGCAAGCTGAACAGTGCTCTACACAATGATATATTGGTCAAGTTAGAAATATAGAAATAAAACAATTTATCAATAAAGAAACAAAATAAATTTGTAGATTTTAATGAAAATGATGGCAAAGTATTCCCAAATTTATGGAATACTTTGAAAGTTGTCCTAAGAGGAATATCCATAGGCCTGTGTGCCTCCAAAAGAAGCTGGAGGAATCACATACTAGCAACTTAACAGCACACCTGGAACCTTTAAAACAGAAAGAAGCTAATACATCAAAGAGGAATAGAATGCAGGAAATCATTGACTCACTGCTGAAATCAAATAGGTAAAGCAAAATAAAACTCTACAAAGAAGCAAGATATCATTGCATTTATCAACTCTGTTATTCTGCTTAGTGTAAGAGTCACATTTGTTTTAATTTCTACTATTCAGTGATATTAGATTATTTCCAGCCTAATATCTGTGACATAAGATGAAGCCCCCGTCACTGTTTTGAGAGAAAGGTAAATAAATTCAGATGTTGTGAAGATGTACATGAACCAACCACAATTGTTAAAAATGTCAGTAAGATGATTTGTAAAGACATTCTCTTATATTCCTAGATTGGCACCTACTACAACTGTTATTATAGATGACTCCACAAGAAAACAGTGAACTCATATGTAAAGACCAACAACCCAATATAAGTCAGAAGATTATCATACCTTACTAAAGGGATATTGAAGGATTTTAACAGCCAGAGATGTCAAGGATATAAAAATCAAAGCTAAAGAAGCAACCTTACTCTGCTAATGTTTGTTCACTTTGACTGTTACAAAAAAAAATCATCTCCATGGAAATCCTGCATATTTATGTTATAGTTTCTGTTTATATGGGTCTCAGATCAGAGGGAATAGGTACTGTTCCTTTTCCTTTTGCTTTTTTAAATATCCATGTCTACCTAATAGGTTTTCTTTTTTAATATTTTTATTTTCTATAGTATTTGTTTACATTCCAAATGGTTTCCCCTTTCCCGGATTCCCCCTCCCCATATGTCCCATAAATCTTCTTCTCTCCATCCCTTCTCAAATCACCTCCCTCCTTTTTATCTGTCCTTATATTCCCTTCCAATGCTAGATCAATCCTTTCTAGGATCAGGACACTCTCCATACTTCTTCATCCTTAGGAAGAAATCTGAATAGATTCATTGCAACTTTATATTATTTTTAATATAGACAAATGACTGGGGATGTGTATGGTTTGTGCCGTAGAAGAGATAAGGTTACAGAATGTGTTTTGAGAGAATATATTAAATGAAAAACAGACAGAAAGTGAGCATGTAGGGATATAAAAATAAACTGTGTTCAATGTTAGTCTCTATGGTAAAAATAAGAAAAAAATTCACAACTTAGGAAGTATTTCTTTTCAGAATGTTCTAGTATAGTTTTCAATATTATATTACATTGAAGGGTTTTTAGTTAGATCTTTAGCTCAATACAGGATTGTATATAAATCAATAAATCTTTAAAACGGCCTTGTTCTAGCAATATCTCAAGGAGACTAGTGAACTCTCTGCTATAGAATATATATGAATAGCTAAACCATTTGCTAAATAAGAAAACCATATCAGACCAATTGGATGACTTTGACTTCCATATGGACCCTTGGAAAGGTTGATTTCAAGTATAAATCCATACCCACTCACAAAACGCATAATCCAATATAGAAATTATATATACATATATATATATATACACACCTAATATTATATATATAACTAATGTTATATATATATAATAAATTAGAAAGCACAAGAATGTTCCACTGCAAAATTAGTGTTGATGTCCCTTGCCTTTACAGGTTATCCTTGAGACACAATCAATCTGTTTCTACTTCCCAAGAATATGGGTGGAAAGAAGAATGCTTATAGAGCATCTGGGGAGATGGGAAATGGGAAAGTTGAAATCATTTGGGATGTACACAAAGAATAAAAAAGAAATGGGGCCACCAAGTATAAGGAGGAAATTACTAGTCACTTAGGTTTGGACTTTCTTCATGCTATGTACTCAGTGTGTCAACTGTCTTGTCTCAACTCTATTGTTCCTTTTGCCAAAATCTATTGTTTTCTGACTTAAGACAAATAATATATAACTTACAGAGACCTATATCCAGGCATACTTTCGTATATTTGGTGTACAAAAGAGAAAACCTAATTCTGCTCAAGGAATTTTTTTTCTGTTTCCCCACTATTTCATTTTCATCTGCCTAGAATTAATCTAAAGGTCACCAGCTCCATCACTGCAGCATTATCTGTCAGTTAAGGAAATGTGGGCATCTTTTAAGGATTGAATGGCTTCTATGACTATTATTCTATCCAACATCTCAAAATGAAAATTGTCTCGTCTGCTTTTCAAGGATGATTGGTCAGAAACTTATATGAGACAGAATGTCATCATTCATCTTGGTATGGATTTGTAGCACTATTTGGCAGTTTGAGATGATTAATATCTGAGTTTAAGGGAGGGATGATACAGTCCATCTTTGGTTTGTAACTAAGGACTCGGTTCCCATGTGACATGCTTTCTCCCATGACATCAACAGGACATTATGTGAATTTCTCTTGTATCCTGGAGAACCATTGTCATCCCCAGTGATGATACCAGTGTTATAGCAACAATAGTTCCAACGATTTTCAAACAGTGCTTTCTGGATACCTCCATGTACATGTGGAAAAGCTTGTGTATACTTAGAAGAAAAAATGGGGGTGTAGAGGGTTGAGCATGAGGCAGAAGAAAGCTTGCATTCTATTTCAGTAAAACCAACATGAAAGAAGTGGTCCTGGTGTCTGCCTAATGATGTTTAAGCAGGGATATGGATCTTCCTGAAGGAGGTGCCCTTGAGCTGGGCAATCCAATGCGCCTCAGTAATTTTTGCCTATCAGGATAAAAAATAATTCACTACTTATCCTAATTTCTGAAAATTAAGTATAGAATATTACATGTTGCATTCTCCAAACAGAGGCTGACTAGTCCAAATATATCAATCTTGAACTTTTACATTTTCTTTACTAGAGGCAGGGAGATGAGAGGGATTTAACTAGTGTATAAAGACAAGTGTTCAGGGGTTATCTAGTGCTTTCCGCTAGGCTACCATCTTAGGTAAACTTTAAAAAAAGGGAAAGATGAAATGAATCTGAATTACAATAATTCTTGTGTTCCTTATATATTTTGTATAATTGCCCTTTTTCAAACAGAGAGATTGTCAAGAACTTTTCCTAATTTATAAGCTTCAATATTGTCTAATTATTTTTGCTTTAGAGGAACCTTGGAATTTCATTAGGTTCAATTTATCAATTGTTGATTTTAATAGCTTAGACATTTATCATCTCTTTAGAATATGGACTCTTGCAAAATTATCAATGCAATTCATTGATATTTCTTACTTTCTCCTATATGAGATCCAAAGTTCCTATTTTTATATTAAGTTCATTTATTCTGTTGGATGTTACATTTGTGCATGGTGATAAATATATTTTCATTCTCCTATATATGAACATTCAGATAGAGGAACACAATTTGATGAGGATGCTTCTTGTGTCAGTTAAATGACTGAATATTTTATAAAAGTTTAAATGTGCATAGATGTGTTTATTTTGGGGATTTTTTTTTCAATTGAAATTATCAACCAGTATGTTTTTGTACAAATGAGAGGCATTTATTATTATTTTATTGTAGAACTACTAGAGGTAAATGATGGCAATTTCTCACAAAGTTCTTTGATTATTTTGCATTCTTTAAGTGATCCTAAATTTTTGTCCATTTGATGTTGAGAATTGTAATATTAAGGTTTATAAAAAATGTGTTTATAAAATAATTAAGAAATAATTTTTTTCTGTAAAAACACTCTGATACAATTCTAAGCATACAAATGCATTTATAATACAAATGTAAAATGAAGTGGAATTAATTTCTGAAAAAAATGAAGGTTTGCTTTTTTTATTTATATATTTTTTATTTACATATTAAATGATTTCCCCTTTTCTGGGTCCACACTCCCCGCAAGTCCCATAAGCCCTCTTCCATCCCCCTGTTCTTCCATCCACCCCTTCTCACTTCCCTGTGCTGGAATTCCCCTATACTCTTGCACTGAATCTTTCCAGACCCAGGAGCCACTCCACCATTCTTTTGGGACATCATTTAATTTGTGGATTATGTCCTGGGTATTCAATGTTTTTAGCTTAATATCCACTTATCAGTGAGTGCATACCATGATTGATCTTTTGAGACTGGGTAGCCTCACTTAGTATGGTGTTCTCCAGCTCCATCCATTTGTCTAAGAATTTCATGAATTCATTGTTTCTAATGGCTGAATAGTACTCCATTGTATAAATATACCATATTTTTGGTATCCATTCCTCCTTTGAAGGACACCTAGGTTCTTTCCAGGTTCTGGCTACTACAAATAGTGCTGCTATGAACATAGTGGAGCATGCGTCCTTATTGCATGTTGAAGAATCCCCTGGATATAGGCACAGGAGTGGTATAACAGGGTCCTCAGAAAATGTCATGCCCAGTTTTCTGAGGAACCGCCAGACTGATTTCCAAAGTGTTTGCACCATTTTGCAATCCCACCAGGAATGGAGGAGTATTCCTCTTTCTCCAATCCTCGCCAACACCTGCTATCTCCTGAGTTCTTGACCTTAGCCATTCTGACTGGTGTGAGGTGAAATCTCAGGGTTGTTTTGATTTGAATTTCCCTAATGATTAATGATGTTGAATATTTCTTAAGGTGTTTCTCAGCTCTCCGATGTTCTTGATGTGAAAATTCTTTGTTTAGCCCCGTATCCCACTTTTTATGGGGTGATTTGGTTCGCTGGCTTCTAGTTTCTTGAGTTCTTTTTATATATTAGATATTAGCCCTCTGTTGGATTTAGGGTTCGTGAAGATCCTTTCCCAGTCTGTTGGTTGAAGTTTTGTCCTTTTGAGAATGTCCTTTGTCTTACAGAAAATTTGCAGTTTTATGAGGTCCCGTTTGTAAATTCTTGATCTTAGAGCAGAAGCTATTAGTGTTTTATTCAGGAACTTTTCCCCTGTGCCCATGTACTCCAGGGTCTTCCCCAGTTTCTTTGTGATTAGTTTCAGTGTGTTACGTTTTATGTGGAGGTCCTTGATCCCTTTGGAGTTGAACTTGGTACAAGGAGTTAAGAATGGATCGTTGCACATTTTTTCTGCATCCTGACCCCCAATTGAACCAGCACCATTTGTTGAAAAGACTATCTTTTTCCACTGCATGCTTTCAGCTACTTTATCGAAGACCAAGTGACCATAAGTGTGTTGGCTCATTTCTGGGTCTTCAAACCTATTCCATTTATCCACTTGCCTGACTTTGTACCAATACCATGCAGTTTTATCACTATTGCTCTCGAGAAGAGTTTAAAGTCTGGGATACTGAATCCCCCTGAAGTTCTTTTACTGTTGAGAATAGTTTTAGCTGTCCTGGTTTTTTTTTTTTTTTTTTTTTGTTATTCCAGATGAATTTGAGAATTGCTCTTTCTAGCTCTATGAAGAACTTGGTTGGGATTCAAATGGGGATAGCATTGAATCTGTAGAATGCCTTTGGCACTCAGATACAATTCTAGGCATACAAATGCATTTAGAATATAATTAAAAAATAAGAGTAGATATTTTTGAATATACTGAAGTTTTCATCTATTCTGTGTGTGAGACAATTGAGGATTATATAGATTAATTGATAATATTGAAGTTTATTTTTTAAAAAACCCAATAATATAATAGGCATAAAAATCTTTTCCATTTTATCATTTCCTAAAAATATCCTATGCAAAGCTATGCAACTTTCCTAAATTATCCTATGCAATCCTCAGTTTTGTGTTACAAATGTTATCTGAAAATCTTCTCTTTTATCAGAAAATGTTACCACTTCATTTATCTATTATATCCTAAAAGTATTTGTATGACTATTATTTATATGAGTTTTTTTTCAAAAATATACTTCAATATTATCAACTATTCTTTGTCATCCTCAAATTTCACACACAGGATAGATGAGTAATCTTCATTATATTGAAAAATATCAATACATATTTTTCAATTATATTTTAATGCATTTGTATGCCTACAATATTTCTGAGTGTTTTTCTGAATAAACCTACAATTTTATCAAAAACACTATGTAAGCCTCAATTTTATCATACATATATTGTATAAATATATGTTATATCAGGAAATATCTACACTTCATTTTTCATTTATATTCTTAAGGGATTTTTATGCCTAGATTTGTATCAGAGTGTTTTTCTGAATCATTTTTTCATTTTTATCAAAAACTCTATGTAATCCTCAATTTTATCATACATATGTTGTATGAAAATCTGCAGATTTTCTCTAACATCTGAGATCTCTTGTGCTTTCTCGAGGCTCCCCACTATAAGTTCCAATGTTGCCTGTGTCCATTCTGTCTGCTATTGCTGCTCAGGACATCAGTCCAATTCCCTTTCCATTATCTCATCATGTTTTCCCATTCCTCTGTCTTTCTCCTCTTTAACTATATACCTTTCCTCCCACATATTCCACATCACCCACATGGGTCTTTCTTTCAGTCCTAGGTTGATTTAGGCATTGTCATTTGTGTATTTGGCTTGTTAAACTTCTTGCATCCTGTGGGTTGTGTAGGTTTTCTGTATTTCTTCGAGTAATAATACATATTACTGAGTACATTCCATGCATGTCCTTTTGGGTTGGAGTAAGTTCCCTGGGATATTGTTTTCTAGTTACCTCCACGTGCCTTCAACACTCATGATATCTTCAATCTTTATAGCTTACTGATATTCCATGTTGTAAATGAACACTTTCTGTATCCATTCTTCCATTGTGGAACATCTGGCTTGTTCCCAGGTTCTACAATCATAAATGAGGTCATTATGACCATAAATTAAGTTGTTTTCCTGTTTTATGGTGGGCCAACTTGGGCATACATGCCCCAAATTGTATACATTTGTCTTCTGGTAGAACCGTTTCCCATTTAATGAGGAATCTTCAGATTGATTTCCCGGGTGGTTATCTCAGGCTGCAATCCTATCAGCAATGGGTGAGTGCTCCTCTTTCTCTACATCATTGGCAGCAAGTGCTATTAGGTCAAATTTTGATATTAGGCATTCTGATAATTTTTGGATTTTTAAAAAATCATTTTATTTATTTACATTCTAGACATTGCCCTCCCTCTTATTCCTGACAACCATAGATTGTCATAATTTTCTTCCTCCCTTTTGCCTCCAAGAGGCTGCTCTCCTATTCCCCTCATATCTGGCACCCTTCTCCATTTTGGAGCCTCAAGTTACTTGAAGATCAGGCACATCTTTTCCAATTGAGGCAAGACTAGGCAGATTTCGGATATATATGTGTCAAGGGCTTCTGACCATGTATTTCCCTGGTAATTATTTCAGTCTCTGCATGTTATAAACAGTCCAGCTTAGTTGGGAGAGTTCCCCCACTCTTATGGAAAGGTAGAAAAAAACATAACAACAGCAATTGTACAAAGAGCATTCCACACTTTCAGCCAAATCCCCATCAAAACACTGAAACAATTCTTCATGAATTTAGAAAGAGCAATTCTGAAATTTATCTGAAAAAAATCAAAGTAGCAAATATTCTTAAGCGTATATAACATTATGGAGGAATTATTATCCATAAACTCAAGTTACACTACAGTGTAATACTGATGTGAAAAGAATCGAGCTAGAATTACTCATACAGTAGAACTTAAGACCCAGAAATAAAACCACACAGGGATACTTGATCTTGAGAAAAAAGCTAAAAATACACAATGGAATAAAATGTATCTTCCATAAATGATACTGACATAAATGGAAACCAGAATGTATCAAAATGAAAATAGAAACACGATTGTCACCGTGTGAAAAGTTTATTTCCAAGTGGATCAAGGGCCACAATACACTATGAGAGGCATGTCAGGATCTTGATTTTTGGGTACTGGTACATTGTACTTTCTTGGGCTCTCTCAACCTATGTGTAGGCTTCTTTGTTCCTAGTATTGATACTTCACCATTGCCTTGAACAATCAAAGGCAGATGGATATTGATCTTTCATTCAGAAGTGTATAGTCTAATAGTAAATTCCTATTGTTCCTTGGGACATCAAAATTCAATAATTTCTCACTAAACAGGTTACTCTCTGTTTCTGATCTTCAGCAAGCTACAGATCAAACTATGGAAGCTTCCCACCTGACTGATTAACAAAGGAGAGAGATCCAGAATTTGGTTGTTTTATTTGTCCATAGCAATTTTGGGGCGTAAATCTAATCTACTCTTCTAATTGTTGGCCTGTCAATTTTTCCCGATCTTTACCTCAGACATTTATTGTCTTATTTCCTCATGAGTTTGTGGTTAAAAAAATAAAAGGAGTATACAGTAATATTTAAAATGTAGACAAATAGAAATAGATGTTTAAAATAATTTTGTTTTGATTTGTTTTGTTTTGTTTATTCAACTACGGTTTTTTAGTATAACATTGGATATCTTGGGACACACTCTTTAGTATAGTCTGACCTCGAACTCAGAAATATACATTCTGCCTCCTAAATATTGGGATTAATGCATGTCACATTTCATTAACACCGGCAAGACTGTAGAGAGAATTAGATTGAAAACTTTTCTGTGAAATTTTGCTTTTTGTATTAATCACTGTTACATCAAACTTGAAATTTTGAAAGCAGTCCAAATTTCTATGTATACAGTAGATTAACTATTGAATGCACAATCGACAATAAAGATCTGCTCTAAATTTTTTATGTATTTTGTAATGGCAATAATTTTAGGAGTGTACTTTGTTGTGGAAATCACATAGTTTGCTAGACGACTGCATTCTTTTATTTAGAGTGACTGCGTGACTTTAAATCAGTGGTGTCCAGGGCATCTAAAACTACACTGAAACTTCTTAACACATTTGAGCATAAATATATATATATATATATATATATATATATATATATATATATATATATATATATATACACATACAAACACACATGTATATAAATATACATTATATATGTATGCATATATATATACATTAATGTATATATAAATTATATTTAAATGTAATGTATATATACATTATATATAAATGTAAATAAATATTTAAATATGTAATTATAAATTAAATATATTTAAATATAAGAAAAAATAAATAAATAATTATAAAAGATGTAATGGTGTTATACGGAAGAGGTGATAAAACATCTAAAGGTGTTAAGGAGAATGTCACATTAATCTTATTTGAATATATTGAAAATATGTATGAGAGTGAATGATTTTATATTTTACAATTTGTAATTTGTAAAAAATTATGGTTGACAACATATATTGACTAAAGGTTTCTTAACTATTATAGAAGGTATGGCTAATTTCTTATACTCATTAAAAATAATAAATAGTTGAACCTACTTATATGCAGAATGTCTCCTAAGGCTTTTTCTTAATTAGCTACTAAATAAGTTTTATTGAAATTTCAGAAATTTTAAAAATAAAAATTCAAAATAAACCTGTAAGTCAAACATTGCATTTTCTTCCATGACACATACAGTCTTCAGTATCTCTGACTTTCCTCACATGAAATAAAAAAAAAAAAATGCTTACCTTAGAAAACTCATTTCTAATCTATAAACATTAAAATCATAGATGATATTTTCAAAATATTTAAAAAAGTAGAATATAACAATTATTTTAGGTTGAACAATATTCAATTTTATAATTTGAACTTTTTGAAAGCTTGATTATTTATAGTTTTTAATGTGTTAAACTCCTTTAGATTCTCCCAAAATCTAGAAATAATGTTAAATAAAGTGAACCTGGTTTAAAATGTTTATATATGAAAAGCAGTCTGGGAGCTCACAGCACAGCTCATTCCTGTGGTTCCGCAGAGCTTGGGCTTCAGTCCTGAGGCCTCTGGCAGTGGCCCTCAGGCCTCTCCGCTTCCGGATCCAGATCAGCCTGAGCAGCAGCACCACATCTCCAGGTCCTGGGGCAGGCGAGTGGGGCTTCTGGAGAGCCAGCGGGAGAAGTCTGTGTGCTCCGGTGAATCCAGCAGGCCCCAGCGGGAGCCTTCAGGCACCTGCTTTGGGATGTGAACAGCCTGGGACACAGCGCTCAGTCTCCAGGAAGTGTGGGATACCTGGTGTGCACCCAGAGGCAGTCTGGGAGCTCACAGCACAGCTCGTTCCTGTGACACAGAGCTTAGGCTTCAGTCCTGAGACCTCTGGTGGTAGCTCTCAAACCTCTCCGCTTCCCGATCCAGATCAGCCTGAGGTGATCAGTCTGAGCACCACATCTCCAGGTCCTGGGGGAGGCAAGTGGGACTTTCGGGCAGACAGCAGGGAGAGGTCGGTGTGCTCCAGTGAATCCAGCGGGCCCCAGCAGGAGCCTTCAGGTGTCTCCTTTGGGGTCTGAACAGCCTGGACAGCAACACCCTGTCTACAGGCAGTGCAGGAGGTAAGCTGTGCACCAGAGGCCACCTGGGAAGTGGCAGCTTGCACTCGTGAGTCCAGCATTGACAACACCAACTAACACCTGTGAGAACTAGATGGCAAAAGGCAGAGGCAGGAAGGTAACTAACAGAAATCAAGGCAACATGGCAACATCTGGATCCAATTCTCTAACAGGATGTCCTGGATACCCCATCACACAAGTAAAACAAGATTTGGTTTTAAAATCACTGGTCATGATGCTGGTACAGGAACACATGAAGGACATACTTAAAGAAATTCAGGAGAAAATGTATCAAAAGTTAGAAACCCTTTCAAGGGAAACACAAAAATCATTGAAAGAAATCCAGGAGAATACAAAAGCCAATAATGAGGAAGCACAAAAAACACTTAAAGAAATACAGGAGAACTTTGGTCAACAGGCTGAGGTCATGAAGGAGGAAACACAAAAATCTCTTAAAGAATTACAGGAAAGCACAAACAAGCAAGTGAAGGAGCTAAGCAAAACCATCCAGGATCTAAAATCAGAAGTAGAAAGAACTAAAAAGACACAAAGGGAGACAACTTTGGAGATAGAAAGCCTTGGGAAGAAATCAGTGGACATAGATGCAAATATCGACAACAGAATACAAGAGAGAGAAGAAAGAATCTCAGACGCTGAAGATACCATAGAAACCATGGACTCAACAGTTAAAGAAAATGCAAAAAGCAAAAAGCTTGTAACCCAAATTATCCAGGGAATCCAGGACACAATGAGAAGACCAAACCTAAGCATTATAGGCATAGATGAGAGTGAAGATTTACAACTTAAAGGGCCAGCAAATATCTTCAATAAAATTATAGAAGAAAACTTCCCTAACCTAAAGAGAGAGATGCCCCTGAATATACAAGAAGCCTACAGAACTCCAAACAGACTGGACCAGAACCGAAATACTTCCCGTCACATAATAAACAAAAAAAAAAAAAACAAAAAAAAAAACAAAAAAAAAAAAAACAAAAAAAAAAACAAAACAAAACAAAAAAACAAAACAAATATACTAAACAAAGAAAGAATATTAAAGGCAGTAAGAGAAAAAGGCCAAGAAACATATGAAGGAAGACCTATCAGAATCACAGCAGACTTTTCACCCGAGACTATGAAGGCTAGAAAGCCTGGGATGATCTCATGCAGACTGTAAGAGAAGACAAATGCCAGCCAAAAGTACTATATTCAGCCAAACTATCAATAACCATAGATGGAGAAACTAAGATATACCATGACAAAACTAAGTTTACCCAATTCCTATACACAAACCCAGCCCTACAAAGGATAATAGGAGGAAAACACCAATACAAGGAGGGAAACTTCACCCTGGAAAAAGCAAGATAGTAACCTTTCATCAAACCCAAAAGAAGTTAACCAATCAAATTTTAAAAATAACTTCAAAAATGACAGGAAGTAAAAATCACTATTCCTTAATATCTCTTAACATCAATGGACTCAATGCCCCAATAAAAAGACATAGACTAACTGACTGGATACGTAAACGGGACCCTACATTTTGCTGCTTACAGGAAACACGCCTAAGGTCAAAGACAAACACTACCTTAGAGTAAAAAGCTGGAAGACAATTTTACAAGCAAATGGTCTCAGGAAACAAGCTGGAGCATCCATTTTAATATCAGATAAAATTGACTTTCAACCCAAAGTCATTAAAAGAGACTCTGAGGGACACTTCTTGCTGGTCAAAGGAAAAATACAACAAGAAGAACTCTCAATCCTGAGCATCTATGTTTCAAATGCAAGGGCACCCTCTTTCGTAAAAGAAACATTATTAAAGCTCAAAGCACACATTGCACCTAACACAATAATTGTGGGTGTCTTCAACACTGCGCATTCCTCAATGGGCTGATCAGGAAAACAGATAATAAACAGGGACATAATGAAACTAATTGAAGCTTTGGACCAATTAGATTTAACAGATACATATAGAACATTCTATCCTAAAGAAAAAGAATATACCTTTTTCTCAGCACCTCATGGTACCTTCTCCAAAATTGACCATATAATTCGTCACAAGACAGACCTCAACAAATATAAGAAGATCGAACTAATCCAATGCCTCCTATCAGATCACTATGGAGTAAAAGTGGTCTTCAATAGCAAAAACAACAGAAAACCCACATACACGTGGAAATTGAACAATATTCTACTCAATGATACCTTGGTCAAGTAAGAAATAAAGAATGAAATTAAAGACTTTTTAGAACACAATGAAACTGAAGACACAACATACCCAAATCTATGGGACACAATGAAAGCAGTGCTAAGAGGAAAACTCATAGCACTAAGTGCCTCCAAAAAGAAAATGGAGAGAGCATACACTACCAGCTTAATGACACACCTGAAAGCCCTGGAACAAAAAGAAGCTATTTCACCCAGGAGGAGTAGAAGGCAGGAAATCATCAAACTCAGGGCTGAAATCAATGAAGTAGAAACAAAGAGAAACATACAAAGAATCAACAAAATCAGGAGATGGTCCTTTGAAAAAATCAACAAGATAGATAAACCCTTAGCCACACTGATCAAAGGGTACAGAGAAAGTATCCAAATTAACAAACTTAGAACTGAAAAAGGAGATATAACAACAGAAACTGAGGAAATCCAAAAAATCATCAGATCCTACTACAAGAGCCTGTACTCAACACAACTGGAGAATCTGGAGGAAATGGACAATTTCCTTGACAGATACCAAATACCAAAATTAAATCAGGACCAAATAGATCATCTAAACAGTCCCATAATGCCTAAAGAAATTGAATTAGTCATAGAAAGACTTCCAAACAAAAAAAAAAAAAGCACAGGACCAGATGATTTCAGTGCAGCATTCTATCAGAACTTCAAAGAATAGTTAACACCAATTCTCTTCAAATTATTCCACAAAATAGAAACTGAAGGAACACTACCCAATTCCTTCTATGAAGCTACAATTACGCTGATACCAAAACCACACAAAGATCCAACAAAGAAAGAGAACTTCAGACCAATATCCCTTATGAACATCGATGCAAAAACACTCAATAAAATTCTTGCCAACCGATCCAAGAACACATCAAAATGATCATCCACCATGATCAAGTAGCTTTACCCCGGGAATGCAGTGTTGGTTCAATATACAGAAATCGATCAATGCAATCCACTACATAAACAAACTCAAAGAAAAAAAAAAAACCACATGGTCATTTCATTGGATGCCAAAAAAGCATTTGACAAAATTCAGCATCCTTTCATGCTTAAAGTCTTGGAAAGAACAGGAATTCAAGGCCCATACCTAAACATAGTAAAAGCAATATACAGCAAACCGGTAGCCAGCAGCAAAATAAATGGAGAGAAACTTGAAGCAATCCCACTAAAATCAGGGACTAGACAGGGCTACACCCTTTCTCCTTATCTTTACAATATTGTACTTGAGGTACTAGCTCAGACAATTCGACAACATAAGAAGGTCAACTGGATACAAATTGGAAAGGAAGAAGTCAAACTATCATTATTTGCAGATGACAAGATAGTCTTCATAAGTCACCCAAAAACTCCACTAGAGAACTCCTACAGCTGATAAACAACTTCAGCAAAGTGGAAGGTTATAAAATCAACTCAAGCAAATCAGTGGCCTTCCTATACTCAAAGGATAAGCAAGCTGAGAAAGTAATTACAGAAATGACCCACTTCACAGTAGCCACAAACTATATAAAGTATCTTGGGGTGACTCTTACCAAACATGTGAAAGATCTGTATGACAAGAACTTAAGACTCTGAAGAAGGAAATGGAAGAAGACCTCAAAAAATGGGAAAAACTCCCATGCTCATGGATCGGTAGAATCAATATAGTTAAAATGGACATTTTGCCAAAAGCAATCTACAGATTCAATGCAATACCCATCAAAATCCCAACTCATTTCTTCACATAGTTAGAAAGAGCAATTATCAAATTCATCTGGAACAACAAAAAACCCAGGATAGCTAAAACTATTGTCAGCAACAAAAGAAAGTCTGGGGGAATCAGTATCCCTGACCTCAAGCAATACTACAGAGCAATAGTGTTAAAATCTGCATGCTATTGGTACAGTGACAGGCAGGAGGATCAATGGAACAGGATTGAAGATCCAGAAATGAACCCACACACCTATGACCACTTGATCCTCGACAAAGACTCTGAAAACATCCAATGGAAAAAACATAGCCTTTTCAACAAATGGTGCTGGTTCAACTGAAGGACAGCATGCAGAAGAATGTGAATTGATCCATGCTTGTCTCCTTGTACTAAGCTCAAATCCAAATAGATCAAGGACCTCCACATAAATCCAGACACACTGAAGCTAATAGAAAAGATACTGGGGAAGACCCTTGAGGACATCGGTACAGGGAGAAAGTTTCTGAACAGAGCACCAATAGCATGTGCTCTAAGATCAAGAATTGACAAATGAGACCCCAAAAAATTACAAAGTTTCTGTAAGGCAAAGGACACCATCAAGAGGACAAATCGGCAACCAACCAATTGGGAAAAGATCTTCACCAATTCTACATCTGATAGAGGGCTAATATCCAATATTTATAAAGAACTCAAGAAGTTAGACTCCAGTAAATCAAACAACCCTATGAAAAAATGGGGTACAGAGTTAAACAAAGAATTCTCACCTGAAGAACTTCGGATGGCAGAGGAGCATGTTAAAAAATGCTCACCTTCATTAGTCATTAGGGAAATGCAAATCAAAACAACCCTGAGATTTCACCTTACACCAGTCAGAATGGCTAAGATTAAAAATTCAGGAGACAGCAGGTGTTGGAGAGGGTTTGGAGAAAGAGGAACACTCCTCCACTGCTGGTGGGGTTGCAAATTGGTACAACCACTCTGGAAATCAGTCTGGCGGTTCCTCCGAAAACTGGGCACCTCACTTCCAGAAAATCCTGCTATACCACTCCTGGGCATATACCCAGAGGATTCCCCACCATGTAATAAAGATACATGCTGTACTATGTTCATAGCAGCCCTATTTATAATTGCCAGATGCTGGAAAGAACCCAGGTATCTCTCAACAGAAGAGTGGATGAAAAAAATGTGGTACATCTACACAATAGAGTACTATTCAGCCATTAGAAACAATGAATTCATGAAATTCTTAGGCAAATGGATGGAGCTAGAGAACATCATACTAAGTGATGTAATCCAGACTCAAAAGGTGAATCATGGTATACACTCACTAATAAGTGGATATTAACCAAGAAACCTGGACTACCCAAAACATAATCTACACATCAAATGAGGTACAAGAAGAAAGGAAGAGTGGCCCCTTCTTCTGGAAAGACTCAGTTAAGCAGTATTCAGCAAAACCAGAACGGAGAGAAGGGGACTTATGAGACTTTCTGGGAGGGGGGGCTAGGAAGGCGGAAATCATTTGAAATGTAAATAAAAAATATATCGAATAAAAATTTTTCTAAATTAATATATATATATATATATTTAAATATATATTTATATATATTTATATTTAAATATTTATACATATATATTATATATTTATATATTTAAATATATTTATAAATATACACATATATGTAAAATATATTATGGTTCAATGCTCCACTCATGAACACTTCACTCATATATCAGCAGTGTAAATCAGTAGAGTCAGAATAACAAACAAAAATCATCTGTGGTAGCACAAGCTAGAAGATACTGCTAGGACTCAGCCTCAGTAGAGGTTAGCATGAGGAATTAGCGCGAGCACCTATATATAATCTCAGCTGAGCTTCTCTCTGCAAAGTGAAAATTAGTGAAGATATGAGACCTGTAATGTTTGCACAGCTTTCTCTATAATCAATGCTATCTAAGGTTTAGTGAATAAATTTTGAAGTGTTTTGATTCTCCCTCCAAATATCAAGTTTACTCCACAGGTTTTCATCAACGCATGTCTTACCTCAGCCTGTGAACCTGACCAATATGACACTGCTGCCAAGCACCCATCATATGCTGAAACAGAAATAATTTGACACATCTCAAGAAATATTCTTAATGCATTTCTGGTTATGGTATCCATACAAATGCATGTCAGCTGTTCAATGTAAAGTGGAACAATTATAAGCCAAGAATCCTCCCTTACTTTTGTCCTTTAACCTAATATCACTTTACCTCTCTATCATCATGGGCTCACATCACTTCTCTGTATCTTCATGTGTTTGTTCCAGCAAAACACCTTCCAGTCCAACTGATTTTTAAAGAACCTTTAATATTCTACTGCACATTTATAAAATATGGATACTCTATAGTTTACAAGTTTGTGTGTTCCTATTAATCATCCTATTTTTCTTCTTCACAGATTTCTAACTGAAAGACAAGACTAGCATCAAAATATACACTAGGATGGACATGTAATCAGATCTACAAAATTATTACATATATTGAAAACATCCAATGACATTATATAGCTTAATATTTCAAATAGCTGTACATAATATATTTTATCCAGATTTTTTATAGAATTAAGAAAAAATGAAATGTACAATCCACTGATATTTTGTAGCCAAAAAAGTCGCACCTGAATCTTCCAAAACACTGAATTGTTTTCTAGATATATTTATATTTTAAATTATTAAATGAAATTAGCAATGCTAGTAAGAAAAATTAATTGGATAAAATTAGTAATTGATTCCCATATCATAATGAAAATTTAATTTAATAAATATTACATATGTGTAAAAAAGTAAACATTATGAAAATGCTGAAAAAAAGTGTTTCAAGGTTCTCATGCACTTACATTTACTTATAAGTCAATCATAAAAAACTTGACCAATATCCATAGCGCTACAACCTAAACCTGATGTAACATATTGGTGGTGTCTCAAATTGCTTTTGAGAAGCAGAAGATAAATAGTCTATGGCTGGAAATAGAGATTCTTTGGTCCTTTCCAATCCCATTCTTGTCATGGATCACTGTATGCATGTATAGACTCTGCAATTAGGACACTTTCTAGGAATTCTCTCTTTATTTGACCTTTAATCATTGACAGTGATGATTTGCCATCCTATATGTTTGATTGTTTCCCTTTAATCTTTCACAAAGTCAATGATGTAATTTGTTTGCAACCTTGTACATTATGATACAAGATACGTTTAGCAAATGAGATTTAATATGATGAAACTGATGACTTAATGCACCAATCTAAATATATTATAACTCATCATTTTATCCTTATCTGAGACATGGCTAATGAATGCTTTTAAAACTTTTGCAGTGAGAACTCATCTTAATTATTGCATATTTGTCTTGGGTAAATAAGAAGTTAGAAGGATTTATAGTTAGTTAATATAAAAGTACCATAGATAGAAATTTGGAATGTGATATGTATGAGGAGGCAAGTACATTGTAAAAGTTTTTAAAACAAGAAACTGACAAATACAAATCTGTTGAGTCATGCCAAGAAATTTTATATTCTCTACAGCAAAATGAAATGAGATAATATATGATGAAAACATGATACCTCAAATTGAATAAAAAAGAAAATGGAGAAGTCTTAAACGCGTAGGCAAATGGGAAACTTTATTTAATAGAACAGTTTTGATTCACGTAGGATGAGCATCATATAAATGGGAGTAAAAGAACCTTAAATGCCTTTATAAGACTAGTTATCATGTCCATAGTACACAGAAACCATATATAGATTTTGAAAATATGTTCACTATATCTACATCTAATAGTGAGCTAATATCAAAAATCTTTACAAATTGGAAGGAATTAAACTCTCGGAAACTATTTTATCCAAATAAAAACTTGGATAAAAAATGTAAAGAGTATTCACCATAGAGGACTCTGAAATGGCCAGGAAACATGTACATTAATATACAACGTCTAATGGCCAGGAAAATATATGAGAAATAAAAAATGTTGAATGGCCAGGAAAATGTACAAAAATTTACATCATCATTATTCATTAGAGAAATTATAAGAGGAATCACCTGAGATTCCACCTAACATCTATCACAATGGCTTATATTAAATATAGTGGAGAGAATATTGAGATAAAGAAACAATCTTCTCTAAATTAAAACAGCTGGTACAACCTTTCCAAACCTCTATGTAATGTTACATCAAATAATTGGAATTATTGCTAAGTGAAAACACATCTATATTCGTCCTCACACTATATCCAAAAGATGCTTTACAATACAACAATAACATATGCTCCTCTCATGTGTTAGAAAACATTTTTTTAATAGCCAGTGTTTGGAGATAACCCAGTTGTCTATTAGGTGAAAACTGAATACTCAAATTGTGAATCATGTAAAATATAGAATTCTATTCAGCTATTAAAAACAAGTAGCTGACAATTTATAGGCAAATTTGTCAAACAAGAAAATATCATTCTGAGGGAGCATACCCAGACCCAAAAAATTGGCATGGAATGTGTTAACTAATAAATGGGGATAAAAAGTACAGATTAATAGTGACAAAGCAAAGACAGTAATTAGTTTATCAAGAAGTGTGGTACAAATGAGGAGGCTTTAGTCTCACTTTAATGCAGGAACACAACAATCTCATGAGGGAGAGAAAGGGGGAAACCTTTGTAAGATGCAGTAGAGTTATGGGAAATGGCAGGTGCTAGATTAGGGATGTTTAAAAATAGAACATCAGGGGTTCTGGAAAATGAATGGAATATTCCCTTGAATAATTTAAACTTCAATGAAGGTGTAATGGCTGGGAGGTATCCAGAAATACATAGAGATGTGAGATGAAAGATATTTCTAAGACCTAATAGGTGTGAATTTTCTTTTTTCCTTATATGTAAATTTGGGTTATTTACATGACATATTTATGATTATTAGCATGCTTATTTTGAGAGGAATTTCATGATAATTTATGCAAAACAACATACAAAAAACCTACATTTAAGTATTATCCATGGTGAGATGGAACCTCTTGATTTCTCCTCAAGTATATTTTAAAATCCCACAGCCCAAGTAGATGGATGGGATAATATTCCCGTCTTCAATATTTTTGACCCAGATTTCCTCATCTCTTAAAGTATTGCAGGAGAAAAAATTAATCTGAGACTTAAGGAAAAGCAAAATATCATCTGACCTAACTTGGGTTCCATCCCAGGTGGAGGAAGTGAGCCCTGACACTATTATCATTACTATGTTGTGCTTGCAGTTTGAAGACAAATAGGACTTTCTTCTTAATGCCTGCACCAGTAGAAAACAGAGACAAATGTATATTTTTATTACCAGACATCGGACTGAGGTAATGAAATACTATGTAAGAGTGAGGGAAAGAGGTTAAGCTTCAAGAATCCTTGATCCCTGGAATGTCACAAAGTCTAAACCAGAAACATTCTTACTGTTGCCGATCTAACACCCCAGGTAAACTAGGTTGAAGTGCACTGCCTTAGTCTCTTTCAGTTGTAGAGTCAATCTAGTAGAAACTCTATGATTTAGGGAATGGGGATATGAGGTAGATTTGCTTGGGATCAGCCTTTCACAGGACAATGAAGAAGGGAGGTGGTAAGAAGTACTGGGAATGGAGGAAAACATTTTTGATACAAATATATATTCAATAAACATTCACACCATCCTTTATTATTTTTGTCCACTTCCTAGAAGGCCCAAAAAAATTATTAATAATTTTCAACTATGAATAATTGAAGTTATTTCACATCATAGTAGATCACAGAAACATTCATGATATAGTTATTCATGGCTACATTTTTCCTACAGCCTTGTCTACAAAAAAAACAACGAAATTTTATTATATATCATTCTCAACTTAAATGGAGAATATCGAATATGGCCAAATCTAGTTTTGTGTGATCCAAGAAAAAATTGAGAGTTAGCAAATAATACTTTATAAAATCTGTTTCATTGAATTCAGAATTAATTATAATATCCATTATTATGTGTTATAAACAAAAAAGGAAATAATGTTTATATAGTGAATGTTGTACAGAAGGAATATCAGAAAATACAGTCAGAGAAGAGGTAAAGTTATGAAGCTATTTAACTTTTAATATTATTAAAATTATAAAAATGCTAATATTAATTTGAAAATAATCTTAAAGTGAATTTTAAACTTCTCAGCTAATGGATCTTTGTTTATTTTAAAGGCACAACGTAGAAGAACTTAGTGTAATTAAAGAAGTCCAGCTGAATTTTCTGATTCAAAAAACATTCTTCAGGTTTTCTTGGTTCCTTCCTGTTGGATAAAGAAATGTGTCCATTTAATTAGAAAAAGAATGTTTGTTGAGTTGGTTGATTGGAAATAGTAAGGATCAAAGTTTAGCTGGGTAGTTTAATCAAAAATAAAATGTATTTTTTTCCTATAAAATCAATTCTCTTAAAATTTTGAATGTAAAAGTGAATGAATACATACATAAAATCCCTCATACTTTTACAGATCATTAGATTTTGATTTGCAATACTAATTTTATGTTTGTACTGTCTATTATTAGTTGTGTACACCATCCAAATTTCAATCCTATTTAAGATACATTTTAGAATTTAATTACCTTGCTTTTAAACTATCACGTTAAGAGATTTTCTTTATTTTCCTTTTGTTTAAAGACTTCCAAGCAAATATTTTATAGATTTAAGGATATGAAACAATGTCTTGTGTTCTTTCTCACAAATTTTTTTATCTCAAAATCACATATGAAAACTTTTATTTTTATTGTTTTGTTTAGTGACAGTGTGTGTGTGATATGGATAAAGGGAAGAAAGGGTAATGATTGCATTGTAATTCAAACAAAACTAAAATAAAAGAACAGAGTGAGGAAAATTCATAGCAGTCAATTATCAGCCATTATAAAATTCTCTTATTCTTATATACTTCTGCTGCAATATTCTATTTCAATTTTCCCTTTTGAATACATTGATAATTAATATTTTACCACTAGTTTAGAAATCTGAAAAAAAATTAGTTTAAAATAATAATGTGAGGCACTTTTTATATACAATTTTTGCAAATGCAATCCATGCAACAAATAACATTTTTCTCGTCTTCTTGGTGGTAACATAAAACATTTTTTTAGACAACAAGATGAGTGGATTCAATCTGTTTTTGAGATAAGACAATATCTTATGCAAATGAGAAAAGAGAAACAATATGGGTCTCTTTATACATATATAATTTTGAAATTATTGCTAACCTTATATTTATAATTACATATAGACTTTTTTACATTTCAAATGTTATCCCATTTTCTGGTTATCCCTCTGATAACACCTGATCCCTTCACTGCCTCCCAAATGGTTACCAAAGGAACAAATCCTATTTACCTATGCCAACATTCCCCTATAAGTGGTCAATGTTTCTTCTTTCCTTTGTTTTCCAAGAAATCCATCCTCTACTATATATGCAGCTGGAACCACGGAACCATCCTTGTGTACTCAAAAGTAATTGTGTTAGTCCCTGAAAGACCTGGGGTTACCTGATAGTTTCACTTCTTGTTTATCCTATGGGGTACAAACTACTTAATCTCCTTGGGTCCTTTCTCTAGCTCCACCATTGGGGAACTTGTACTCAGTTCAATAGGTGGTAGAGAGCACACACCCCTGTATTTGTGATGGCAATACACAGTTCGATCATACTCATGTTAACAAGTGCTTTTTGACATTCACAATAGTGGCTGGTTTGGGGAACTGTATATGTGAAGGATGCCCAGCAGGGGCAGGCTCATTTTGTTCTGTCTTTATTAGTATGCCTTTCATGGCAAAAAATAATGGGCTTAAAAAATGTACAGTGTAGAAAGGTGGTCACACAGCTAGACTCAATTTCCTGTGAAAAACATTCTTTAAGATGGTCTATCAACATTTTTGAAACTTTGGCCTTATGAAATTTGTTTTCTAAATGGAATCTCAGGGTGTAACTATTATGTTCGACAGGAAAAGAACACTGGTGTGCTCTCTTACCTAGTTGGCCATATTCATTCTTCTTTGAATCTCTCCGGCATTTTTTTTTTTCTTTTGGAGGGGGGTTGTCTCAGAAAGACATTTTAAAAATGAAGATAATTTGGTGAGACCATAGATGTTGAAGAGTACATTAATATGTGGATGTAATAAAGCAAGTATGGAGAAATAATATTGAAAAATTAACTCTTTGAAACTAAAGTTTTTATTTCACACAAATGTTTATATTAAACTCAATTGATTTAGTAGTTCCAATTTCTCTTCATGTATTCCACCTCTTGATTTATTAAATGGCTTTACTATAAACAGGGTATTTACTATCATCAATTCTCTTGCTTAGATGAAATGTTAGTATTCATAGAGTGTTTTCAGAGTATTAGAGCAAGCAAAATAGCAGAAAGAAGGGAGAATTAGAAAAATCAAGGATCTGACCAACTCTCTTTCCATCTGAAACTTAAGAAAATGTGAATTAATGATAACAACCTGCGAAAAATTCTGATTTGAAGCAAAATCTCAGAATGTTTTCAGGATGGCAGATGTTGCAAATCACAATTAAATAATGTGATTCTAATAGATTGGTGCAATGATTTTGTTGTATGAAATTAATCTTTATACTAAGCAATTGTTCTTTGATGATTTTGAATTTCAAATTGATAACTATATGCACACGTTAAGAACAGAGTCAGTGAAAATGGGGTGAAGTCATTTTCTTTCATTGCATAATAAGGACATATAGATAAGACAAATGTGCTGAGTTAATATATTTTTATATATGTAAATAATGTCACCAATGTTAACATACATTTTAGCTTAAACTGCAGTTATCGTATAATGAATAGATAGTAAAATATATTTTATGAGTAATATTTTCTTGAGGTACCTGCAACAAACAAACAGGATGAGAATTGTACACTCCCAATGATTAATGGTCACTCAAAATGAGAATACATTAATTGTTACACTATATTTCTACTATTTAGTGAATTGCATTTACTTGGGAGTAAGGGAATGCAATTTTTAATTTTATGAAATTTATTTTTACTACCAAGTTTAATTCATTTCAATTAAAAATGAAAAGTTATCATATGTCTGCCAAAATATTGCTTCTTTTGGTATATTTCAAGTACAGCATAATTAAATTGTCCAAAAAAAAACAAGGAGTGTACTCTTCAGTTTTTCTGAATTTTATAAAAACTTTGATAACATATTTTAATTACAGTTTTTTGAGAAATTAATAAAAATAATATCATTGGTGTTTTTGAATAAATATAAGTGATTTGCACACCTGAAGAGGTGTCCAGTCCTATGTTGTATTTTGTTTTTAAAATTACAAATCTTTCAATTACAAATCTGTGAAGAAGACAAAGACAATGAAGGATTACTAAAATTTGTACTACTGAGCATTTTTATTTTTGATTTGGTAAAGTGGAAATTTAAAATTTCTTAAGAAAATCAGTTATTATGGAAAGAGTTTTGCTGGGGGAAACAAATGAAGGAACAAATGAGAAATAACTATATAGGCTAAATAAAGCAGGGAAAGATTCCTTGCTAATGACATTCTTTTATTGGTCCATCTAACATTGAATAGTTTATATCCATTTGGAGGAATAAAATAATGAGAAATGAATTAAAATATTCTCTGGGTGTATGTCCCAGTTCTTTCTGCTGTAGCATATAGTGAGAGAGTTTATACAATCTCATCACAGTCAGGATCACAAGGTGAGGTAAGACATGTGATAAGGCAAAAACAGTGTTATTTTGAAAGACATTATATTTTCAATTCATACTAACTAAGGCTTAGATAGAGTTACTTATAGAGCTAGGTTTGCAAAGATTCTTTGCATCACATCTTCACTGATCTTCTCTTTGCAGAGAGGCACATGTGAAATCTTGTCCTGCTATTCATCCAAATTCCTCCTGCTAACTTATATGTTGGCTGCATCCTGGGCATCTATGTTTGGTTTGCTAAAAACTGCTAATTCTTAATTGTTTCCTGATTCTATTGACCTAGACTAATGTGAATAGATCAGGGAAGCATTCTATAAAAATAAGAAATTACTAAACATGTTTCCACTAATCTGGCCTTTCAAATCATAATCAATGGAAAACAACAACAAAAAGATGGAAATTACATCCTAGAAAAAGCAAGATATTGATCCTCTAATAATAAACCCAAAAGAAGATTATAAAATTCACAAATATAAAATTTCCAGGAAAAATAACAGGAAGCAATAAACCCTAGTCCTTAACATTTTATAGCATCCATGCTCTCAATGTCCCAATAAAAGATATAAACTAACAGACTGGATATATATACAGGACCCAACATTTTCCTCCATAGAGGAAATGAATTTCAGTGTCAACGACAATCTCTACCACAGAGTAAAAATTTGGAAAACAATTTTCCAAACAAGCATTCCTTGAAAATAAGATGGATTAGGCATTTCAATATCCAATAAAAGAGACTGTCAGCAAAAAGTCATCCAAAAAAATGTACAAAAGGAAACTTTATTCTCTTTAAAGGAAAAATCTACCATGAATTACTTTCAATTATGAACTTATATGCTTTTAAAGCAAGGGCACCCACATTTATGAAAGAAACTTTACTAGAACACAAAACATGCATTGAACCTCACACAGTAATTGTGAATGGCTTCAACACCTGTAGCTCATCAATGGACAGATCAGAGAAACAAATTTTTCAGAAGCACAGTAAAATTAACTGATGTTTTGTACCAAATGGAGTTAATAGATATTTATAGAACATTTTATCCTAAATCAATAGAATATACCTTCTCCTCAGCGCATCATGATACCTGCTCAAAAGTAGACCATATAATTGCTCACAAAACAGACCTCAAATGATATAAGTTGATAGAAATTATTCCTTGCCTCCTATCAGATTTCTATGGAATAAATCATGAATTGAAATTATTATTATTTGAAGATGATGAGAGAGTATACATAATGGACCCATAAAACTTCACCAGAAAACACCAACAACTGAAAAACAACTTTAGCAAAGTGCCTGGATATAAAAATAACTCAAGCAAATCAGTAGTCTTCCTATACTCAATGGAAAAAGAGCCTGCAAAAAAATTAGCAAAATGACACCCTTTATGAAAGCCAAAAATAATATAAAGTGCCTTGGTTTGACTCAAGCCAAAACATTGAATGATCGGTATGACAGTTACTTCAGGTTGTTGAATAAAGAAATTGATGAAACCTCAGAATATGGGAAAATCTCCTAATAGTAATTCCTCTAAAAGTAATTCCTCTAAAATAAGTGACTAGAGGAAGTAATTCCTCTAAAATAAGTGACTAGACAATGCGGCCTTCACACTATCTCTGTGTACTTACTCAATATACTACAGTAAGTTATAGTAAGTCTCAGGGAAATTTTTCCTTAACAGAACACCAATAGTTTATTCATTTAGATCAAGAATTTACAAATGAGACCACATAAAATTACAAAATTTCTATAAATAAAATGACTTTGTCAATGTGACAAAATGGCAACCAACTGATTAGGAATAGATCTTTATCAACCATATAACTGACAGAGCGGAATATCCAATATATATGACCCAAGACAATCAAATAAACCAATTAAAAAATGGGGAACAGAGCTGACCAAAGAATTTCACAGGAGCAATATAGAATGGCAGAGACGCAGCTAAAAATTGTTGAACAATCTTAAACATCAGGGAAATATGAATCAAAATGACTCTGAGATTTTACCCCCACTATTCAAAATGGCTAAGATTAAAAACGTAGGAGATAAGAGGTTCTGGCTAAGATGTGGAGAAAGAGGAGCACTTCCTCAATGCTAGTATGTCACAAACTTGTACAAACACTCTGAAAAATCAGTCTGGAGCTTCATCAAAAGCCTGGGTATGATACTACTGGAGAACCCTGAAAGACCACTCTTGAGCATATACCCAGAATATTCCACAGCATGTAATAAGGACAGCAGCACTGCTATGTTCTTAGCAGCCTTGTTTTTAATAGCTAGAAGCTGTAAAGATCTCAGATGACTTGAAACTTACAAATGGATACAGAAAATGTGATATATGTACACAGTTGAATATTTCTCAGCCATTAAAAGAGGTGAATTCATTAAATTTTCCAGCAAATGAATAGAACTGTAAAATATGATCCTGAGTGAAGCAACCCAATCTCTAAAGAACAGATATGGTATGCGCTCACTGATAATTGTATATTAACCCAGAAGCTTGGGATTCCCAGGACACAATTCACATATAAATTAATCTCAAATTGAACGAATGGCAAAATATGGATACGCTGACATTTCTTAGAGAGGAAACAAAATACCCAGAGAAGGAGATTTAGGGACAAATTGTGCACCACAGGCTGAAGGCAAGAGAAACATCCAGAGACTACCCAACTTAGTGATCCATCCCATATACAGTTAAAAAACACAAATAAAATTAATGATGCCCACAAGCACTTGCTGACTGGAGATGGATAGAGCCATCACCTGGAATGCTTTGCTAGTGCATGACAAATATAGTGTGGGATCATCTCAGCCAGCCAATGAACTGAGCACTGGGACCCATGTTGGTTTTCTAGAGAAAGGACCCAAAAAGATGAAGGGGTTTGCCTTACAATAGCAGGAACAATATGAGCCCCAGATACTCCCAGAACATACAATGTAAAAAAAATCTACAAATGAGTAGACATAGCTTCAGAGAAAAAGACAGCAGAGGATGGACTTGTTGAACATCAAAGGTAGGAGAGACATTTTGTCCTGGAAAGGTTTGATGGAGCAGTGTAGGGGAATACCAGGACAGGGAAGCTGGAGGTGGTTGATTGCACAATTGGGAGGGGAGAGGGTTGCACTACTTTAAGAGGTGGTTCCGAAAGAATAGGCAAAATCCTTTGAAATTTAAATAAATAATGTATCTAATAGAGGAAAAAAAGAGAAAAATGAAAATGAACATAAACTTCTATTACAGGCTAAATTTAATCAACATATTTTCAAACACCCTTTATTTATAGAAATTACAAATTTTAAAATATAAAATACTTCTTGCTCTCACACACATGTTCAGTACATTCCAATCATACTAATATACCATCATCCATAACAAACTCTTCTATTTTATTACATCTTCTTTATATCATTATTTGTTCCATTTATTCTTTTTTAAGTATTCTGTTATTGAAGGTTTAATTAATTTATTATTATTGTTTAAATAACTGTTTACATGTACATGTTTGATAACATGTGTAAACAAGTAACAGTGATGTTATAAATATTCTGAACACCACTGATAAAAATTCATTCACCCAGTGTATCTAAGTGCATTTTTATAAGTTGGGTAAGAACCTATATTGAAAAAGGGTACCTAAGCCTATGTAGGCATTGGTTTAAATTTTCTTTATTTTTGTAAAGACCATATTGGCCTACAGTTCATGGTGATCTCCTCAGTGCTAAAATTGCACGTATCACTTGGACATACTAATATTTGTCCTTTCTGTAACAACACTTATGATAAAAATCAATTCCTCACATGAGAATCTTATACATACTTTACTTAGATTTTTCAATCAATTTATCAGCTAAAAGTTTTGTAAAATCTAAGTGCTACAATATTGGAACTAAGATTCCAACATAAAAATTTTCAGGGGGATGAAGTTCTGCAGTTCACTTCTCTTCTGGGGAGATTAAAGGAGAGGGCCTTCATTATCTTCCTTATTCCCTATCTTTATGGTACAGTAGTTGAGAGATGCTACAGATAAGTCACTCAGGGAAAATTAAAGAGAGTTTAAATTATTGGTTCAAGACCATGTTTCTTCTAGTGACAATCATGGTGCCTTGGAGTCTTCTGGTGAGTATATAGAGTTTCCATGGTCTAGGTTAACTCAAGACATATTACAAGAGTGCAGAGTGGCATAGCATGGTATGATGAATACCTCAGCATGATATGGTATGAAGAATACTCACTTTCCCTCTAACCCTGTGTGATGATCCTTAGTGAGAGGCATAGAAATTGCTTGTCCAGACAATGTATTTATCATTGGAATGGATACACTGGCTTACTCATTGTGAACATGACATTAAACACATTTTGGAGAAACAAATCCCCAACAATGGAAGTTTATAGATTTAAATCCATGTAGTGGCTCTTCCTGGTTGTCAACTTGACTATATCTGGAATAACTATAGTCTAGAATTGGAAGGCTCACCTACGATCCTTATTTGGAGGCTCAGAGATATAATTTTCTCTCCTGGGTCTTGTTATAGAGATCTTGAAGCATAGTGGCTAAGAAAAGGAGGTCTCCGAGTTCAAGATCATTTGGGATTAAAGGCATAGATGCACATAACTTTAATCTGTTCCACACCCTCTGCTGGAGAACTTCACATTTAATCTGGGCCACACCCCCTGATAGAGATGTACAGCCTTTAATCTTGGCTACATCCTCTGCTGGAGATATATAAGGCCATTGGAAGAGGAAGATTTACTCTCGCTCACTCTTCCTTGCCTGCTTGCTTGCCTCATCGGACTGAGAAACTGCTAGATCCTTGTACTTCATTCCACAGCTGGTATGTTGAAGAGTTGGACTATAGACTGTAAATCATCGACAAATTCCCTAACTATATAGAGACTGCCCATACGTCCTGTGACTCTAGAGAACCCAAACTTGAAAGCTTTTGAGTATGATAAACTGTATGACAACACCTGGTACATACACAGAAAACCTACAGCTAATTGGCTTTCTGTACAGTTTTAAGAAATTTTCTCTCAGTGTCCCAATCTTTATTTATATCTTGTCTTTTACTTTGTTTAGTGAGAGCTGTTATTTGAAACCATCAATTGAATTTTAAACTACACGTAATAAACTCAGATATTTTAGCCTGTAAATCGTCATGTTGATTACTGGATTAATCATGGTGTGTGAATGGATGAGGGATATTTTATCATATTTAGATGGTTGGTGAGTACACAATTACCAAAATTTAATAAAAAGTTAATAATCTGTGTTGGCAGAACCTGTATTTTTTTATGTGGATCAGATGTGTTTATCCTTGATGGATATCTCTACAATTCAGAGGATAGTGAAATTTGAACACTTCTCCAACAAGTTCTTGAGGCTAATTCAGAAGTAGAAAGAAAATAACACTAGATTTCTGCTACCATATTGATGGGTTAGTTTATCTTTCCATAAATTCACAGCTTTTGCTAGTTAACATATTTACATCCAGAACGCAAACACACACATAGATACACACACCCCGAATACATAGACATTAAGCCCCAAAACAAGGACTACCCAGGGAGGATCCCATGTTTCCACATATTTAGCCAAGGATGACATTATGTGTTATCATTGTGAGATGGTACCCTTGGTTCTAAGAAGGCTGGAAGCCCCAAGTAGTAAAGGTGAGGTAGGGAGGAAGTAGTAGGTGACTAGGTAAATGAAAACACTCATAGAAATAGGAGAGGGGACATGGGATAGAGATAACTTTTATGGTTATTGCTAGATATATGCAAAATTTTGAAATGTAAATAAAGAAAGGAGATATTCAATGAAATAATGTGGAAGGGAAGAAAATAAACACATCACATTCTCATTGTATGAAAATAGAACAAACCCTGTTGCCAAGAGCTCTAGCTTTGAGTGAAAGAGGATTTCTATAACTGTGTATCGGTAGAGTCCTGAAAAAATAGCACTTCATAACCAAACAGTACAGGGTAGCCTTAGCAGGATAGTAAAGACACTCTATGTGAGGTAACTATTCCCCTATCTGAACACTCTACTGTTTTTGAAGAACTCTTGCTATTTCCTGTGATGTCACCTGTGTTGTAACAATGTCAACTGTTCCTATGCATCATTGAGTCTCAACAGGTTCAACCTTATCAATGTTTTCAAGGCAGACATCTCTACAAGAAGAGAGAGACAGGAACACAAGAAATATCAAGAAAGTGTAAGACAACATGCAGGTATCTACTGGTTTTCCAGCTTGTCCAATGAAGAAAGCTCCCACAACAATCCTATCAAACCAATGGATTTTTATTCCTCTACTACCCTCCGATCTCCAAGGGCCTCCAGCTCTAGTATTGTCTCTTAGTCCCCAAATGCCCAATACCCTTTTATTACCTGAATGTCTTCAAATGCGTCCATATCCACAAATGCCTCAATATCACCAAAGACCACAAATGGTTCCATTACTCGAAGGCCTACAATTGTCTCCCGGATCGACAGTGAATCAAGGCGTTCAGGTTTTAGCCTCTCCATTCATTCAACTTTCGGGTCCTGAAGTCTGTCCAAGAACACATGTACACACAAAGATTTCTGTAAGACCTTGGAGAGGGCAGACCAGGTATAGCACAGAACATAAGAATAATCTGGAGAAATTCTTCTTGGAAATTTCCAAGTATCCTTACATTGAAAAACGTAAGGAACTGGCAGAAAGCGTTTGTGTGACAGAATATCAGATCCGGATATGTTTTAAGAACCGGAGGTGTAGATACTTTAGGAAACATCCCAATGAGCGTAGGTCAACACCTGGGAACCCAAGTGGCAGAGATCAAACTCACTTCCTCAGGAATGAAGTTCATGCCCCCGTGAATGCTGTGGCCACTCATTATATTATGTCCCTAAGCTTAGCTGATGTAAGTTCCCTTCTCCAACATGGTGCCTCCAATATTTTCATTTCCATTTGACATTCTTAAGGCAGTGGAACATTCTGGAAGTGGTGATGGCTGCCAATAACCAGACAAGAGCCACCACAGTCCATTTCCATTAACCAAACCCATGGACTCAGTTCAGAGTGATGCTGTTGAAGAGACATCTTAATCACATTAAGAGATATGATATAGCAATAGCCAAAGCTTTCCAACTCTACCACCTTCTAAGATCAAAGTAAAAATAAAGATCACTCAAAAGAATCAGATTTTTAGAGCTGTAGAGACTAATATACTTTTATTACCGGATTAGTTCTGTTTTCAAGATATATAAATATTTGACATTACTCTAGAAACTGTGCAGTTATCAAGTGTTTTGCCTGCATTTGCCCAAACCTACTTATAATGAAGATATTTCTGGAAATCCTTCTGTCTGCTTTGTTTCGTTTATATTTTATTTTAGTTAATTTTGTATTTTTAAATACATGAGCAATTATGATACTAGAATGAGGGCACTGAAATTCATCAATTGAATATTTGAATTATAATGCATAGACTTTAATCTCTACCCAATCCCGCATTGTGCCTTATAATCCTTGACAATATTCCTTCATTCTTGTTTTCTCTATCCAATTGTAAACACAGTTTCAGTCTCTCTGTCTCTCTTTCAATGTCTCGCTTCTGTCTCTCTCTGTGTCTCTATGCCTCTGTATATCTGTCTCTCTCCCGCTCTCTGTCTCTTTCTCTTTGTCATTCTCACTCTCTCTCTGTCTCTCTCTCCCTTTCTCTCTACCTCTCTCTCTGCTCTCAATATCTTTTTTATACTATTCTCCATTTTGCTTTGTGATATACATTTTCATGAATGTACATGCTCCCGTAATCTGACATTTTGTGTTCCATGTTAGTAAAAATAACTTATTCTTTTGCACACTTCTATGGTTCTTAGAGTTTTGAATTGTCTGAAACCCATTTTAATAAGCATCACATGTGGTGTGCATGGTCATAATGAGTGAGCTTTGGAATGTCTTGGCAATTTTTCAAGCTTTCCTTTATCAGAGCCTTGTTCCTAGAAAATGTGCACTATCTGCTTCTTTGGGAATAGTTACCCAGGTTTATAGAAAACAGAATAAGAAATGTTGTTCACTGTGAGCCAAGACCTGAATTATATGCTACTGATCACATAATAGAAAAGACTTCATCCCCCATCCCACTGAGAGAGCACAGGCAAACAGAATAATATGCACCAGATATTCTTCAGTGGAATTCTTTCTGGAAAAATTTTTAGAACTGCCATAAATTTCAAGGACATAGAATCTTTAATAATATAAGGCTAGTTGACAGGAACTTTTAGTATAACTCCAATGGGTGGAGAAGACAGAGTAAAGTATATCTGCTGGACCAGTCAGGAACAAGCATGAAGTTGCTATAAACATATAAATATGCTCTGCATGTCTCAGTTACAGAGTATTGATTTATAAGTTATTGATATGATTAAAAATTTATAGCATTGGTCACAGAAATTATCTTAAAATTGGTAACTCAGGGTTGGAGTCATTCTAAAAAACAGCTGACATGAGCCAACCCAGAACAGGTCTCTGAAGATAATTCTAAATTGAGATAATATTTTATGTAATTCTTATCGAAGAAACGGTACTTACAAAAGATAGAATTTAAAACAATGTCTCTTAACTGATGCATTAAAAGCTGCACTGTCATGCATTTATAAGTCAGAACTGGCAGTCAAACTTTGCATGGAAAAGCAATGCTCTTGATATTAATATTAAAGAGAATAGCGTATTTAAAACAGATTTATTCTTCAAAATAATGTGCATGCTCTAATATTACAAAAAAGACATTTAAAAATATTTACATTGCCAATGTTCCATTAGTTGCAGTTTACAATTCTATCACAAGCTCAAGATTTTAACTCATCCATATTTGTTATTTAAAAATATCAGACAAGTGGATCCATTATATCCTAAAAATACTGTGCCACAGGAAACTCAAATAAAAAAGATAGTTTATTTAATTCAAATGATTTTAAAAGCTTTGAGAAAATGTTAATTTGTTAAGACCTCACCTCAAGCTTGCCAAAAGAGAACATAAACCTCTATGTGGTAGTCTCAAGGGGAATGCAAATCCTAATCTCATAGACAATTAACAGATGTGGGATAATTTACTTTACAAAAAAGTCAATTGTTGGCTGTTTCACAACAGTCCTTTGGTTAAGGGATCATTAATGTAAATTCGTATTTCTTTACCTCCATTTAAGGTTTGAGCACCCTATTATGGCTCTGTTGCTATGTTAATATAAAATTATGAGATAGAATCAGAAAAAAAGTTTAATAAAAAACAATATTTATTCCTTAGTCCAAAGAGCCATTACATTGGTTTTTGAAGAACACTAATAGTTGGTCTTTTGCATAGAAAACTTTTTAAGCAAAATTGATAATCATTATTTCGAACACAAATTTTAAAATTTTGCCTCTCTCTATGTTTTTGTTAATGTAGGAATACAGCCAATAAATATTGCATTTACTATATTTATAAAGAGCTCCTCTATGAGAGAGAAATATAAACATTTAGATTGCATGTTTATTATCTTAAATATTTCTCTTGCTTCACAAATAATTAAATTATAGGCTATAGCCACTGATTATTAAAACAATAAATAATCAAGGTTTTAATTTGTAGACTTATAATTAAAATAAATATCTCATGACTTACAATTGTTTAAAATTACATTTTATATATATTGCTAATTTTCAAATTTTATACGAATATGAATTGTAGTTTAATTTTAGAAAAAATATGCTCTCTCTTGCTGTTAAGATATTTAAAACTCATCCTACATTTTCCAGATTCATTAATGAAAACAATGCCACAACAGATTTACATATTAGTCAAATTATAGACCTTACAAAAAAGTTTAATTCTTTATATCATCAAAGTAATAATAGATTTAGACAATAATTTAATATGTAGAGAAATGTACAACACAAAATATAAAGAGTTGTCCTCAGTTTCCACAAGTTCTACATATACTATACAATAGTGTTAATCCTGAAGGATTCATCCTAATCATGAGAAATAGATGTAATTCTATATTTGTCATTTAAAAAAATTATTAAAAATATACATATGACTATTAATAGGTTTTCAATCTTTCTAATTATAAGTGTGATAATAGAAGAAACACCTATGTTGTTTTTCTATACTAGATTTTTCAATGCTTTTAATACAAATATTATAACTGACTTTTACAGTGAATCATTTGAGATATTTTGTTAACAATATAATATTAGGCATATTAATGAGATTCCTTATAATCCTCAAGGACAGGATATTGTGGAACAGGCCCATAGAACTTTAAAACAATATTTTTATAAACAAACGAGAGGAGAATCATATCTCCATACAACACAAGTTTTTTAGAATTTCAAATCCAAGGAACTCTGAGTGTGTGTAGAGGACATGTTTGTGTTTTTTGTACAGTATGCTGAAGGAGCGTGCTATCACTCACAGTTGTTAAAGGGATTTGCAGATCCTTGAAAATGGTCTCGGTCCTTGACACTTTTAGACAACTTCTGCTAATGCTGACGTTACAGATATTTGTAGACTCAACATCCCCCTGCAGAATTTTTATGTCTTCTGAACATTTCAGAAGAAACATGTGTTCCCTTGGTAATCGGCCTTCCACTGACTACCACCGTGGTGGCTCCTTGAATGGCAGGTGGAAGATAAGAACATTCCATTATAATCATCATTAAATTAGCTAAACAATTTTAATTAGCTATAGAGGCTTCTACAGTATCTCTGGCTTCCCTGAAAGGCAAATAGCTCCATGTTCCCAAGTTACAGAAACTAATGTAACATAAAACAAAACTTGCACTGCTATCTCCACTAAACCTTTAAATTACCATAGATGGATATACCAAGGAATTCCATCACATACACATACACACACACAGACTCACACACACACACACACACACACACACAAACACACCCACACACACACACACTCATGCACGCACAGACACCCACACACACACACACACAAACTAACAAAACACAAACAAAAATAAAAACGAAAAACAAATGTACACAGTATGTTTGAAAAAATCCAGCATTTCAAAGGAAACTGAATAGATAACCAAAAAAAAAAAAAAAATTGGAAAGACTATGCTTAAAAAAGCAAGAAACTACTGAATAGTAATTTTCAACACATCCACAGGGACATAAACACAGAAACAAGAACAATACAGATAACACAAGTAAAAATCAGTATTCCTTAATATTCCTTAAACTCAATGCACACAATTCCCCCAATAGAAAGAAATAGATTAATAGACTGGATATGTGAACAGGACCCAGTCTTTTGCTGTATACAGGAAACTCATCTCAGTGTCAAAGACAAACACTACTTCAGAGTAAAAGGCTGGAAATTTTTTCCAAGCAAATGTTCCCAGGAAATGATCTGGAGTAGCCATTATAATAAAAATGACTTTTAACATAAAGTTGTCAAAAAGACACAGAAGGACACTTCATGCTCATCAAAGGAAATAGCCACCAAGAACTCTCAATTCTGAATATTTGTGCTCCAAATACAAGGTCACCTGCATTCATAAGGGAAATTTTACTAAGGCTTAAACACACTTCACATCCCACAATAATTGAGGGTGACTCCAACACCCCTTGCTCTTCAATGGACAGATCAGGAAAACACAAAATAAGCAGAGGCAGAGTGAAAGTACCAAGTTTTAGACCAAATGGATCAAATAGATCAAAAGAATATACCTTTTCAGCACCTCATGTTACTGTCTCCAAAAGATGACCATATCATTATCCACAAAACAGACCTCAACAGATATTAGTAAATCCAAATAATCCCATGCTTTCTGTCAGATCACTATGGATAAAAGGTTGTATTCATTAGAAACAATAACAACAGGAAGCCTAGATACCTATGCAAGCTGAACAATGCTCTACACAATGATATACTGGTCAAGTTAGAAATATAGAAATAAAACAAATAATTTGTTAATAAAGAAACAAATTAAATTTTTAGAATTTAATGAAAAAGATGGCAGAGCATTCACAAATTTATGGAATACTATGAAAGCTGTCCTAAGATGAATATCCATAGTTCTGTGTGCCTCCAAAAGAAGATGGAGGAAACACATACTAGCAACTTAACAGAACACCTGGAAGCTATAAAATAGAAAGAAGCTAATACACCAAAGAGGAATAGAATGCAGGAAATCATTGACTCACTGCTGAAATCAAATAAGTAAAAGCAAAACAAAACAAAATAAAACAAACAAACAAACAAACAAACAAAAAAACCTCTACAAAGAATCAAGATGTCATTCCATTTATCAATTTTGTTATTCTGATAACTGTAAGATTCACATTTGTTTCTTTTAAATTCTTCTATTCGGGCATATACATTTTATAGAGCTCAGAATGAGCTCTATGTAAATGTCACAAAATAGGATTGATCACAAACTAATTTTTATAAAGAGAAAACAACACAGCAGTCATCTAATTCTTGCAAACCAACATAAAATACCTCTTAATTTGCATAACCTCCTAATTCAGATCATTACACATTTACCAACATATTTTGGAAATCACAAGAGTGGCCAAGAATTAGGATTCATTAGTTATCCCAATATGCCCTCTATAAACATATACAACCCCGTGTTGAAACACTACATAGAATTAAGACTATCTGTGAAACCTCAGCTGTCACAGTGTGACTATCAATAATTGATGATTATGCACTGTCTATTAAATGGTAGCCAACACTCTGTGTTCAGTTGCCATTGACCATCTGGCAGTGACATGCATTGTTACCATTATAATCATTGGTATATTAAAATTTGTAAATAGTGACAATCATTCAAAAGATGAGCTCTCAACCATAATCACATTGTGGGCATCAGAATGTGACAATATTTCAGTGAGCATGCCACAGTGACCACAAAAGTCAGTTTTGAGACCATATTATACCACAGAAAATGACCACCACACAAGGACTCCCACACTGTGTCCACTACACAGTGACTTATCAAAAAGTGTCCATCATTCAGTGGATATCAATACAATCCACACCAGATTTATAAAAATATATGTTATATAAATATATATATTAATCTCTCAAAAATTTTTAAACACTAGTCATCAATTAAAAGAAGATAATCTCAGAAATTTCTCATTGAGATATTGAAATGTACAACTTATCTTCTGGGTTTCTATTTCATATCTCTCTCTCACAAACACTCACAGATAAAGAAATGTTTATGACTTTCTTGAACATTTCAATTATTAATTTGTTTGAAATATATCCACAAGAATTCCAATGATCTTTCAATATCACGAATTTAAACTAAGATCTTAAGCCAGTCAATGGTGGTGCACACCTGTAATCCAAACACACTAGGAGGCACAGGCATGATATTTCTGATTATGAGGCCAACCTGGTCTACAGAGTGAGTTCCAGATCAACCAGGGCAATACAGAGAAACCCTATCACCAAGAAAATAACAAATAAGCAAACAAACAAAAAGTAAGATCTTTTGCCTAATTTATCTTGAGTTATCGTGAAGGTAAATTATATTCTATTGTTAACAGCCTGGGAAACCACAACTCTTTAAGACTGGCAAGATTGTAGAGAGCATTAGATTGAAAACTTTTCTGTGAAATTTTGCTTTTTGTATTAACCATTGTTAATGCACACTTGAATTTTTGAAATCAGTTCCAAATTTCTCTATGTATAGTGAATGACTATTGAATTCACAAACATCAATAAGATCTGCTCTAAATTTTTTATGTATTTTAAAATGGAAATAATTGGTAGGAGTGTATTGAGTTGTGGAAATCACATAGTTTGCTGGATGACAGCATTCTTATATTTACAGTGAGAGCATGAATTTAAATCAGTGTTGTCCAGGGCATCTAAAACTACACTGAAACTTCTTAAGACATTTGAACATAATTGCATATATATATATACATATATATATGTATATGTATATATATATATATATGCATTATATAATGTATGAATATACATATATATTATATAAATGTAAATATATATTGAAATTCATAACTATAAATTAAATATATTTAAATATATTAAAAAATAAATAATTGAGAGATCAGCAGCGGCGGCGGCGGCGGCAGCGGCAGCAGTGGCTGCTCCAGCTGAAGGGCCATCAGCAGTGGAACCAAAGCGTCACAGGGACCAGTTAGGCCCTGCGCCCACGACCACTGACCTTCGCTGACCAGCCGGGCAGCAAGCAGCTGCAGTTGCGCAGCACCTTTCCTGCACGGAGGCCACTTCAGAACTCGGCCTCCCACTAGTCAGGAGAGGAGCATCCATCTTGGTTCCGTACTCCAGGAATCGGACAGACTGAGGTACACAAACATAATCCGAGGCCAACACCGCGGTGGTCTTAGCCCGACGGGCGTTGGCCTGCACCCAGGCCCTGGGGGGGTCGGGGGGCCTTCGGGGTGCCAACCCAGCCAGGAGGTTTTTTGCCCAGGCCTGCGAGCGCGCCACCGCCATTTTGCCTGCAGGACGACAGAGAGCTCAGGCGGGCAGACCTGTAACAGGCATAGCCTAAGGCTAACAAAGCGGGGGTCCAGGCCCCAAAAGGCACAGGACTGACCCCAAGAACTGGGCGGCTTGGTGGGCCATCTGTGAGTCAACCCGCCCAGGTGATTGTTAGCAAAGCAGACTCTCCCGGCGCTTTCAGGGAGCGCGGGCGCGCACGCCCGCCATCCTAGTCACCTGGCAAACCCAATTAACAGTCATAGACCTAGGGGAACTTTGCTCGGACCTTGGCCTCCCAGGCTTTTGCCTGGAATCAGGGACTGGGCGGCCAGGCTAACCTTGTGTGCGACAGCCCGGTTGGCAGATCGGCTGCCCAGCGGAGTGAGCGGAACACAGGGGAGGTCACAGTAGCATACACCGTCGGCACTCCCTGGGAGTGCACACGGGCTCCATCTGCTCCACAGACACAATCTGGGGCAAGGCCTCAGGCAGAAGCCCTTAGCTCTACTCTCTCCGCTTCTGGATCCAGATCAGTCTGGGCAGCAGCATTACATCTCCAAGTCCTGCAAGTGGCTAGCTGGGCTTCCGGGCGGCCAGCTGGGAGAAGTCAGTGTGCTCCAGTGAATCCAGCAGGCCCCAGCGGGAGCCTTCGGGTGCCTGTTTTGGGATCGGAACAGCCTGGGCAGCAGCACACTGTCTACAAGCAGTGCAGGAGATAAGCTGTGCACCAGAGGCCAACTGGGAAGGGGCAGCTTGCACTGGTGAGTCCAGCACTGACAAGATAAACTAACACCAGTGAGATCTAGATGGCAAAAGGCAAACGCAGGAACGTCACTAACAGAAATCAAGGCAATATGGCAACATCTGAACCCAATTCTCCTCTACCAACATGTCCTGGATACCCCATCACACCAGTAACACAAGATTTGGATTTAAAATCACTGGTCATGATGCTGGTACAGGAACACATGAAGGTCATACATAAAGAAATTCAGGAGAAAATGGATCAAAAGTTAGAAGCCCTTGCAAGGGAAACACAAAAATCATTGAAAGAAATCCAGGAGAATACAAAAGCCAACAAGGAGGAAATGCAAAAAACACTTAAAGAAATACAGGAGAACTTTGCTCAACAGGCTGAGGTCATGAAAGACGAAACACAAAAATCTCTTAAAGAAATACAGGAGAACTTTGGTCAACAGGCTGAGCTCATGAAAGAGGAAACACAAAAATCTCTTAAAGAATTACAGGAAAACACAAACATGCAAGTGAAGGAGCTAAGCAAAACCATCCAGGATCTAAAATCAGAAGTAGAAACAACTAAGAAAACTCAAAGGGAGACAACTTTGGAGATAGAAAGCCTTGGGAAGAAATCAGGGGACAGAGATACAAATATCAACAACAGAATACAAGAGATAGAAGAAAGAATCTCAGATGCTGAAGATTCCATAGAAACCATGGACTCAACAGTTAAAGAAAATGCAAAATGCAAAAAGCTTGTAACCCAAAATATCCAGGAAATCCAGGACACAATGAGAAGACCAAACCTAAGGATTATAGGCATAGATGAGAGTGAAGATTTACAACTTAAAGGGCCAGCAAATATCTTCAATAAAATTATGGAAGAAAACTTCCCTAACCTAAAGAGAGAGATGCCCATGAATATACAAGAAGCCTACAGAACTCCAAACAGACTGGACCAGAACAGAAATACTTCCCGTCACATAATAATCAAAACACCAAATGTTCTAAACAAAGAAAGAATACTAAAGGCAGTAAGAGAAAAAGGCCAAGTAACATATAAAGGAAGACCTATCAGAATCACAGCAGACTTTTCACCTGAGACTATGAAGGCTAGAAGATCCTGGGCAGATCTCATGCAGACTCTAAGAGAACACAAATGCCAACCAAAACTACTATATCCGGCAAAACTCTCAATCACCATAGATGGAGAAACTAAGATATTTCATGACAAAACCAAGTTTACCCAATATCTATCCACAAACCCGGCCCTAAAAAAGGATAATAGGAGGACAACACCAATACAAGGAGGGAAACTTCACCCTGGAAAAAGCAAGATAGTAACCTTTCATCAAACCCAAAAGAAGTTAAGCATTCAAATTTAAAAAATAACGTCAAAAATGATAGGAAGTAACAATCACTATTCCTTAATATCTCTTAACATCAATGGACTTAATGCCCCAATAAAAAGACACAGACTAACTGAATGGATACGTAAACAGGACCCTACATTTTGCTGCTTACAGGAAACACACCTCAGGGTCAAAGACAAACACTACCTTAGAGTAAAAGGCTGGAAGACAATTTTACAAGCAAATGGTCTCAGGAAACAAGCTGGAGTAGCCATTTTAATATCAGATAAAATTGACTTTCAACCCAAAGTCATCAAAAGAGACCCTGAGGGACACTTCTTGCTGGTCAAAGGAAAAATACAAAAAGAAGAACTGTCAATCCTGAACATCTATGCCCCAAATGCAAGGGCACCCTCTTTCGTAAAAGAAACTTTATTAAAACTAAAAGCACACATTGCACCTAACACAATAATTGTGGGTGGCTTCAACACTGCACTTTCCTCAATGGACCGATCAGGAAAAGAGAAACTAAACAGGGACACAATGAAACTAATTGAAGCTTTGGACCAATTAGATTTAACAGATATATATAGAACATTCTCTCCTAAAACAAAAGAATATACCTTTTTCTCAGCACCTCATGGTACCTTCTCCAAAATCGACAATATAATTGGTCACAAGACAGACCTCAACAAATAAAAGAAGATCGAACTAATCCCATGCCTCCTATCTGATCACTATGGAGTAAAAGTGGTCTTCAATAGCAACAGAAACAACAGAAAGCCCACATAGACGTGGAAACTGAACAATACTCTACTCAATGATACCTTGGTCAAGGAAGAAATAAAGAAAGAAATTAAAGACTTTTTAGAACACAATGAAAATGAAAACACAACATACCCAAATCTATGGGATACAATGACAGCAGTGCTAAGAGGAAAACTCATAGCCCTGAGTGCCTCCAAAAAGAAAATGGAGAGAGCATACATTACCAGCTTAATGACACACCTGAAAGCCCTGGAACAAAAAGAAGCTATTTCGCCCAGGAGGAGTAGAAGGCAGGAAATCATCAAACTCAGGGCCGAAATCAATCAAGTAGAAACAAAGAGAACCATACAAAAAATCAACAATACCAGGAGCTGGTTCTTTGAGAAAATCAATAAGATAGATAAACCCCTAGCCAGAATGACCAAAGGGCACAGAGAAAGTATCCAAATTAACAAACTTAGAAATGAACAGGGAGATATAACAACGGAAACTGAGGAAATCCAAAAAATCATCAGATCCTACTACAAGAGCCTATACTCAACACAACTGGAGAATCTGGAGGAAATGGACAATTTCCTTGACAGATACCAAATACCAAAATTAAATCAGGGCCAACTAGACCATCTAAACAGTCCCATAATGCC